>NC_063045.1:20771655-20931655 GCF_018812025.1 Megalobrama amblycephala | reverse complement strand
TGTGCATTGGTGATTGTGGTTTGTGGGAATCTTGTGCACTAAATCTTGACTGTGGCAACAAACCTGCATTTTTTGATCATCCCTTCTTAATCCCAAAATAAAAGTTTCTTCTTGGCTACTTTGCAAATAAATTATGAGCGAAGCTCTGTAGTGCTGTCTTTGGGCTCATATCCTCTAATGCCCCCTGCAGGCCGGAAGGTTCGAGGAGAGTATGGCATGAAGGAAGCAACGCACGGATTGGCCCACTTAGACCTACAAGACCAGGAGCTCAAAGACATGGAGGTGGCACGCAAGCTACAGGAAGAAGAGATTAAGGTATCTCGAGTGAATCTTTCTCGGTGGTTATAATTATTGGGGATTTGTAATCCAAAAAAGTAACTATATATCTTTTTTACAGGCGAGTCAAATTGAGAAACGAGCCGCTCAAGTTGCTCAAGATGAGGTACAGCATGTTTTTTTTTTGTGTGTGTGTGCAAAGTCAGGGTTATTGTTATCTCCAGACCTAATTATTTTGTGTGTTTTATAATTCATTTTGTAATGCATTTTAAGGAATTAGCCCGACGGCTATTGGAGGAAGAGAAAAGGGAGTATAAGAGATCGAAAGAGAAGGAGAAACAAGTAATAGAGAGAAGACGACCCGAGTTGGAATACAAGGTAAGCAGCATCCATTCCAACTTATAGACCTTATGTAGCCCGGTCCTGAATGCTGATTGGTCAATATAACATTCCAGCCATGCTCAACCCTTTAAAACTCATTTTATTTTTAATCGTATGGTCTATTGATACTTGACAAAAAGTGTGTGTGTATATATACAGTACAGTCCAAAAGTTTGGAACCACTAAGATTTTTAATGTTTTTAAAAGAAGTTTCGTCTGCTCACCAAGGCTACATTTATTTAATTAAAAATACAGTAAAAACAGTAATATTGTGAAATATTATTACAATTTAAAAAAACTGTTTTCTATTTGAATATATTTCACAAAATAATTTATTCCTGTGATGGCAAAGCTGAATTTTCAGCATCATTACTCCAGTCTTCAGTGTCACATGATCCTTCAGAATTCATTCTAATATGCTGATCTGCTGCTCAAGAAACATTTAATGTGTACAATTGTACAAAATATTTGTGTACAATATTTTTTTTCAGGATTATTTGATGAATAGAAAGTTCAAAAGAACAGTGTTTATCTGAAATCTAATCTTTTGTAACATTATAAATGTCTTTACTGCCACTTTTGATTGATTTTAATGCATCCTTGCTGAATAAAAGTATTCATTTCTTTAATTTCTTTTCAAAAAAATAAAAATAAAAATTCTTACTGACCCCAAAGTTTTGAAAGGTAGTGTATAATGCTACAGAAGCTTTGTATTTCAGATAAATGCTGTTCTTTTGAACTTTCTATTCATCAAGGAATCCTGAAAAAAAAAAGTACACAACTGTTTTCAACATTGAAAATAATCATAAATGTTTCTTGAGCAGCAAATCAGCATATTAGAATGATTTCTGAAGGATCATGTGACACTGAAGACTGGAGTAACGATGCTGAAAATTCAGCTTTGCATCACAGGAATAAATTACTTTGTCAAATATATTTAAATAGTACACAGTTATTTTAAATTGTAATAATATTTCACAATATTACTGTTTTTTTACTGTATTTTTAATTAAATAAATGTAGCCTTGGTGAGCAGACGAAACTTTTAAAAACATTAAAAATCTTAGTGGTTCCAAACTTTTGGACTGTACTGTATATAATCTATTAAATAAATTAATCAATATTGTTATTACATGAACATATTTAAATGATTATGAAATATATATATCGTTATCTTTTTTAATATAAAAATCAGTATTAAATGCATCATATGTAAGAATTAACATTCTTGTATTTATACAGTCAAACCAAAATTTATTCAGACACCTTGAACATTTCATTCATTAATACAGCTTATTCACTATAGTTTAAAAGAAGGTAATAAAATATGACGATCTCAGAGTAAACTGTGTGAGAAAAAATGTATCTTAATTATGTCAGATAACACGGTCAGGTCAAAGTGTCTGAATAATTTTTGGTCCCAAATTTTACTGGTAGTCCACAGTATGAAGAATTTTTGGGTATAATATGTCACAGTTTATTTTGCTATCCTCACTTACATAAATGAACTATAGTGTCCTGCACCCACTAGTAAAAATATACCAAAAATGTCTGAATAATTTTGGTTTTGACTGTGTATGTGTGTGTATATATTATACACACACGTTCATTAAAAATGTAAATATCTACTTTAAGCTGTTTTAATGAACAATTGTCTGTATTGAATATTTAAATGTTAAATGTATATATTTTAATATTTGTAATATACATTATTTAATATTTAAATACACAACAAATTATTTACTTAATAATAATTGATGTAGAGGTGTTTGAAAGCCATGTATAGGGTTAAACGGACAATATAGTAAATGCTGATGCTGATGAAATCCACAATATTCCATGTGGGCCTGATGACGTGGACCCTATCGACACTACTGACATGTTCTCTTCTGCTCTGTCATATTAGCCAGTACAAGAAGATGTAGTACGACCACGAATGCGAGAAGAGGTGCGTAGCAGAGAGGACGAGTATCAGAGAGCACGGAACCACAAACCTGTGAGGTACTACATCTCTAATTCATTTACACTCTTGCGCTGTCAAAAGTCCTACAGGAGTCTCATGTTTCTTTCGGTTCTTCGTTCCAGGCCTCCCCCTCCTACACAGCACTACGAGAACATAAACCCTAGCTATGCTTACGTGGAGAGCCCGTACTCCCCTCGCCCTCCATCAAGACCAGAAGCGGCGTACAAAGGTTCACACTGCACTAATGCACTTGAGGTATCACGCTTCAAATTCGATTGACTTTTTTAATATGCACGTCTTTATCTCCTCCTCTTTTAGGTGCCTACTACAGACAGTGACCATAAGCCTCCATTGCTGTCCCATCATGAGTCCGTTCGGCCCTTTACTTTGTGAATCAATAGAGGAAGTTATTCTGAAACTACTTTGAGTTCATGAGGCTTTCGGCAGATGCTACTGACACTTTAATTTTATTTTTCCTCCAAGTTTCTCGGCTCATCACATCAGATGAGCCGTTGTCGTCTCTTCGTGTTGTGAATGAGTCTTTTACCCTGGAGTTATCAACTACTGGGCGACAGGGGTGGTTCCTGTTTGCTTCTCATGTTCTTGTCTCATTGTGGATGACTGGACAGGAAGGGATCTACTGCACAGCTCTTTTGAATATCCCTTTTCTTTTCATCCCTCTTGGCATCTATATTCAAGCCTGGTCTTGATTCCATGTTGCATTGCCAATCAGGATAGAGCAGAATTTTTTTTTTTATTTAATTTAATGGAAAACATATGCTTGAATTGTGCTATATATTTATTGATTTATTTTGAGAGGATATATTTTATTTTTTAATTCGTATTATATTGTTTTACCCCTATCCGAAGAGACTGTTAGCATAAACCGAAGTGATCGAATTTCTGGAGAACTATTTAATGCAAAATTCCAGCCCTGCTCTAACACATCTGAACATCTTGATAAGCAGGTTCAGTCTTCAAACCAATTAAATATCAAGGTGAGGTTGTCAGTGCTTCTTCATTTGCCCTCCATATCATTTGTGAGAAACTCGTCACGCACACTGTCGGCTCACGTACAGCTAGGGTTCGAGACGCTCGGCCTTCGGGTGCCTTTGTTATAATGATATTTCCTGCAGTGTCTATAGCGATTATCTCATCTACTTTGTAGGTGCTGCTAATATGCTCCAATGTTCAAATGCATGCTTGGCTGAATGTGAACTCTATGGGGTCTATATGAATCTTGTCGTCCGGAAACAAAAAAAAAAAAAAAAAAAAAAAAGGGCCAAAAAACCTCTCTACTTCTAATTTTTTTTATTTTTATATATTTTTATTTATGATTCAATAAAAATACACATTTTAAGGCATGTGGTAGCAACAGATATAAACAGTTTTCTTGCTTGCATCATCATGTGCAATTCATGTTAATATCTCAGTGTTCATATTTACAGTGCTTTGCATTTGATGGCAAACTTACTTTAAGCAGGGACATTAAAAACTGACCAGCAAACAAGTGTGACTATGGCAACGTTTATCTGGCACTTTCCACAAATAGCGTATGAAATGGGGCTTTAAAAAAAAAATGTTTTGTGGGGTTTTGTTTGTCTGTTTTATCAGTGAAAAGATGAACCTCCAGTAGTTTTTTTGCTTTTTTTTTTTACTTGTTTGTTTTTCTGCAAAGGATCAATGAAAAGATGAACCTTCAGAAGTTTTGTTTTGCTTTGTTTTACTTTGGTTTTTGTTTGTTTTTTTGTTTAGCAGTTTAAGCAAACGTGCCACCACAGTTTAGGACTTGTGTATATTATACACACATTAACTGCTAACCTTGTTGCAAGTTTAGCTTAAATTAATCTATCATTCAGTTAGAGCAGGCTAGTTTGGGACCAAATGTTGCATTTTTGGTCATTAAAATAGGTTTAACAGTATTATGTTGATGTGATATCAAACAAAATAATACTAGTTGTGTGGAAAATACTTCAGAAAATCTAATAGCTCTCTGTTAAGACTATGGGATTTGTGCATATATTTCAGAGAAAATGACCAATTTTGTACCCTATTCATGGAAAGTGCTATTCAGGGCATTCTTTTTTCCTTCCTGATCAATTATTGCTTACATTCCATATCCCTGTCAAAATGTGTTCTAAAGGAATTATATTCTGCTGCGCTTTTGGGAATGGGAATATGATTGTGCGGGCTACATGTAGCATCCTGTACAGATCCAACTTAAGACAGCAGCTACTTTTGTATCGCATTAGTGCCTCTTTAAGACCAGTGTTCGATCGCTAGTGCTGAACGCTCTCGTGTTAATATCTTAAAAATGACAATATGCTAGTTTGTGTTGGTGCATTCCAATGAAAGGCATGGCCTGAAATGTGTCCAATAAACTTTTAGGGAAAATATCTTATGTTGCCATCCATGTGGCTATAGGCTTACAAGGTGATTAAGAACATTTTCTGTAAATTGTATTACTGAATCAGTTTTGAATCACTTTATGTGTGTGTGTTTTAGTGATGAATGTGCATATATATCTCTCTCTTTCAGTGCTGTGTCAATCTAGCGCATATCACAGTGCGCTGTAGTATTTGAAAAGAACATTTTGTGTTACAATTCTGATACTAATTGGCTGGATTGGCCTGTGCCAAATGTTCAACATTCAGGGATTTAAAAAAGTATTGCTGTAAAACTGACAATATCCAATGGTCATCTGTTTGATCTGGGGGGAAAAAATTCTGGTTTACGAAAGTTGTGCAAACTGAACTTTTCACACCTGTTATGCCACTGTAAATGTTCGTGTATGTGTGTGACTGAGTGACAGACTTTAGAATTTTTCACTCAATGTATGGAGAAGAAGAAGTTCATGCCAGTTTCTTTTACAATCAGCTGGTGCTGGAAACGTTTTGTGACCGGCGAAAGTGTTTGTATCTTGCACATTCTCATAGCTTCCACTGGCCAACTGTAAATACCAAATAAATTACTTTTAAAGGGTATGTTTGTGTCAATGAAGTATTTGAAATCCAACACATCTGATTCAAATAAACTGCAATCTCCTGGTTATAACCTGACAGAAGGTCTTGTATGTCTATTCAGTAAGATTTGTATTTTTTAAAATTTATATAAGCACTTTAATAAAAGAATCTATATTTTATATCGTGCTATCAATTTGATCAAGGAGTTATTAGTAATTATTTTGAAAAAAGATATGACCAGGTTGTATATACATGAGATGCCGAATTGGACATTCAAAACTCGCTCATTCGTATTTATTGAAGGGGGAAGAGAAACTGGTCTGTAATTTGTGTAAGAATTTCACGAGTGTAAAACATTTTAATAGAATGTCCTTTTTTAAATAATATTAGACGAGGGTTTTATAAAGAGAACACATTAACGGACATTTTTAAAAAGGTTTCTCCTGGAGTAATTTTAGAATTTCTGTCAAATATTCAATTGAAAGATTCTATGTAATTGTTGTTATTTATTAATGTCGTTGTTATTGGTATATATGCCTGATTTTGTATAGTGATTAAAACAAAATTGTTAAATTATTGTGAACAATGTATTGAAGTGATACTGCCGATTGCCATTAATGCCATATCAGCAGCAATGACTATATTCAATCATAAATAAATCATAAATCCATGTCTCTGGACCACAGAACCAGTCATAAGTCACACAGGTATATTTGTAGCAATAGCCAACAATACATTGTATGGGTCAAAATTATAAATTTTTCTTTTATGCCAAAATTAGGATATTAAGTAAAGATCATGTTCATGAAAATATTTTGTAAATTTCCTACCATAAATATATCAAATATCAATATATTGATTGGATATGCATTACCAAGGACTTCATTTGGACAACTTTGAAGGCGATTTTCTCAATATTTTGATTTTTTTCCACCCTCAGATTCCAGATTTTCAATATAGTTGTATCTCAGCCAAATACTGTCCTATCCTAAAAACCATACATCAATGGAAAGCTTATTTATCCAGCTTTCAGATGATGTATAAATCTCAATTAAAAAACAAAACAAAAATGGACCCTTATGACTGGTTTTGTGGTCCAGGGTCACACATACATATATATATATATATATATTTATTATACATACACATATACACAAACTTTTATGTTAGGTGTGATTAATCGAGTTGACAGCACTAATATTAAAAAAAAAAAAAATTACAGTATAATCACTATCCAAGAAACTATTTTAAAAAAAGAAAGTAAATGTTACTTTGTGGATACAATCTGTCATTAGGCTAAATTAAAACCTTATTTTCCACCAAGTTTTCATACACATGAAACCATCATAAACATTCATCATCTTTATTTGTCACTGACACTTGAAAAACAACCCAATGTAAGACAACAACAACAACAACAACAAAAAGAGAAGCCTTAAAGCAAATTGCTATAAATGATCAAATGCATGATCCAAATCTGGTGTGGTTATTTTCTGCATAAAGGCCTCAATTACAATTGAATGAGGAAGTCTAAATTCCTAACAACTGAACTGCCTCTCCTGGGCAGGTTCGCCAACATGCCAAAGATTTTCAGTTACTTGCATGTTGCATGCAGATCAGTTGCCGTTGTCACTTTCCTTGCATTCCACTGCCATCCAGCGGCAACCAATATATATACACATATGTGCCATACATGCATTGTATTAGACCTTTTTCTCATTATGATTGTAGATGTGACTCCAGATACTCCCAGATATTCATGGCAAGAAGCTGAATATCTGCAGCGCACACTACTAGAAACAATGACTGAAATCCTGCTGTTCATCTCAGCCACGATTCCTAGCAATGTGCAGTGCAGGTCAAAAACTCCAGGCAAACAGGTGTTATGCAACATCTGAAATAAAACATGAGTTCATTTTTGATATTTCATTCACACGTCCACTATAACAGAACCTAACAGTTTTAACAGAGAATCATCTTTGAGCATCAATGGTTGATATTAACAGGGACAGTGTGACGCGATAATCCTAATCCTACAGTAAAACATACTTTAAACGTGTATAATAACATAAAACATGCCGTTTTTATGACCTCATGTTAACTAGGGAATTATATTGAATATTTGCAGTTTTAAAAGAGATTAATGACAGTGAAAATACAGCTTTGTCAAAGCTAAATGATCGAATTAAAATTACTGATGCTAAACCTAATTTACACATAATACTAGGGCCTGCATCATTAAAAAAAAACATAGCCTACTTTTTGATACTAAATGCATAAGTATCAAATGTATCATTTGAACATGCTAAAGCAAGGCCTATTAGTTGAACGTTTTTGCCTTCTTGAGTCTCTTCTTGACTATAGACTAAGGTCTGTTTTTCTAGAAGTGAAAGCACTGTGGCACTATATTAAAAAAATACCTTGAATTGTATTTTCCTATCTTGCGGTTCTTTTTTTTTTTTTTTTTTTTTTAAACACACATTAAAAATAAAACAGTAGCCTAGTCTAACGTTTTATTTGAACTTAGCGCGCCACGAACTTAACGCAACGCACGATAAGACGCGACACAACTACCAAAGCCACCAATTTAAGAAGAACGCGCCATGAGTGAACGCATAGGCTGTGTGTATTAACCTGTAAGTCTTTATTTGTATCTTATTTAATATGACATTGAACTATGTCACTTAACCTGGCTGTCAGTTACGCAAAATGCTCCCCTCAGTGAGACAGTTGCTTACCTAAGAGAAACGCAGCAACAGCGGTCCAAACGCGAGTCCCGTGTCGAAACATGGATATCTACACACCCAACACTCAGCAATGACAACCTCCAAACAGTTTTAAACTCTACACTTCAACACTTTCTCCTCCGTGAGTGAAAAGTGGAAGCTTTTAGGTGTGTCGGCGCGCAGGTGTGAATGTCTATTGGCTTTCCTTTAATTCTCGGCATTTACCCTTCTCGGACCGATGAGCCTGCGGCACATCTTCAGGAAAAACCGGTACAGGTGGTCACATGAGGGTGTGTCGAGTCAGTGATAATTAAACTCAAACAGGTTGGATATGCGTGTAAAAACTTATTCTGCTCAATTAAAAAAAAACGACCAGGCTACATGAAAATAAATCCATCATGTTGGTTATAGTTTTGCTTTTGGCAGAGAGAAAAACTCGAGTCCTGAAATTCGAAGCTTGAGACTCGGAGATTCGCGAGTCTTAAAGGGATATCTCACCCCAAAATGTTTTTTTGTTTTGTTTTTTTCATCAGTTAGGCTACTCATGTCGTTCCTACGGAGCCCCTATAGGGACATAGTGATGGAAAAGAAATATGAGATGAAAAAATATATGCTTTTCAAACCCCTAAGACTTTCGATCATCTTCGGAAAAAAAACACAAATGTTTTGCAGCATCAGAGTTTTGGGTGAATAGACTTTCAATGGAGGGACAGAAATCTCTCAGATTTTATTAAAAATATCTTAATTTGTTACTGAACGTGAACAAAAGTCTTTCAACATGAGCATCAACACTTTATGACAGAATTCCAGAAAAGCGTTAAATCTGTGTCACTCTTGTTTTGCAATGCATGTAGTAGGGCCTTAATGTAGGCTAGTATGTACTAGACTGCTACCTAAAACAAAACTAATCCCTCATATTCGCTCCACATTTCAATAGTGTTATTTGTGTATGATATAAAAGAAGAGAAAGCCAGATACATTCTCATTGTAATTGTCGTTAGGCCTCAGGCTGTCTTTCCAGGAATGACATCCAACAGGTTTGAGAGCAGCAGTCCTAGGGCACATGCTGGGAGTTGTGACATGAACTTGTAACTGATGTTTTGGGGTATTGCCGGTTACACTTCATAATATCTTTAGTAACTTTCAAAAATATGTCAGTAAAAATATTATTACAATATATGCTTGATAGGTTGGTCTGATGATACACAATAAAATATTTAAAAATCTGAGAAAACCATAATTATTATATAAATGTTATTTAACATAAAATATTAAGTATGTTTGTATTTTATTTATTTTATAATTTATTTTATATATTATTTTTTATATTTATGCAACTAATAGTTTACACAAAATTAAAAAAAAATAACAATATGGTAACACTTTACAACAAGGTTCCATAGTTAAAGGTGCAGATTTCTGTCCGCTAGAGGTCGCTAGAGCTAGGCCTATTCAAAACAAAGGCAGAGCATGATGATGCCAAGTTTAAGCGCGGAATCTTGGGACATGTGGCCTTCACCTCAACGGCCGGTGGAAAAGAATTGGGATAAAACTCGGGAACAAATCATGTTCATGGATGCGATTATTAACGTTACTGTAGTAGGAAGCAGAGCAGGACCGAGTGTTGTGGAAGCTGAATGAGGTCCCTGGAGCGATTGCGCAACACATGCCTCACGAGCAGCGGGACTTTTATTATGACACAGTCGCCGCTTCTGCTTTTCCAGTCATGAGTATGAGGTAACACAGCTCTGTTTATCATATTAGATACATTTGAGAGTGCTGAAAATGATTTTATAACGTTACTCTGTGAGACACTGTTGCACACTGCAGTAAGATAGATCGATTTTAAGAATATATTAATAAATGCTGGATGGCTTGTGTTGATAAATGGCATGCAATTAACTCTAAAACGTATTGTATGATGGAGAAAATGCTGTATTGTTACTAAAAATAAAGCTGCATCTGATTATGCTATGTTAGCTGCTTCACATAATAGTGTATTTCTCTGAGGCATGGTAAAGCATGGTACTCGCAAAAAATCAAGAAAATTAGATTTAAATAATAAGACTAAACGTGTTGAGCTATAAAACAATAATTCGTTTTCTGTCTATAAATGTATCAAAACAGCTGTTCCCTTTTCTATTAAAACATTTAATATATTAAAGCATCTTTGGTGTTTCCATGGTTTCTACAAAATAAACCGAAGGTAACGTGGGTATGACGCAAATGACAGGAGACTCCTCACACGTCCCGGAGCCTTGGTTAAAATTGCAATTTTCTCACGGTTTACAAATAGTTGCAAACATTTGGGATGTTGTAAGTATTCAAGTGAACTAAATATATAACACTGGCCTAGAGGTTTTTGGATATTTTACTGCAAAATTCTTACATATTGCACCTTTAATGTATTAATTAATATTAACAAACAATACATTTGTTAAAGAATGTATTAATAACTGTTGATTGTTAGCATTTTATAGCTCAGGTCTCTTAAATAATAGGCAACATATAATGTTTATATGTGAATAAAAGCCTACATTCAATCTGTTCATCATATAAAGCAATCAAGTCTCTTCAGAAAATTCGGACTAAACCGCTCAATTCATATGAATTAGTTTTACGATCTCTTTTGAAGCGTCAAATTTTCAGTTGTGTTGGCTATCAATGGAGGGACAGAAATCGCTCAGATTTCATTAAAAATATCTTAATTTGTGTTCTGAAGATAAACGAAGGTCTTACGGGTTTGGAACGACATGAGGGTGAGCAAATGATGACAGAATATTCATTTTTGGGTGAACTAACCACAGTGTTGATAATGTACTCTCCAATCAGGCAGTATACAGAAGGACCACCAGATGGCATTAGATTGTTTTTAACAAGACCCTATTAAATATTGGCGTTGTGCCGTCGACGCTAACTGGTCCATTTGTGCTTCAGAAATGACTCCTGCAATGAAACAAAACAGAATGTGTTTGTACAGTCATCAGCTTGAGTACTGGAATACATTTTTGTGCAGGAGCCAATGCATACACTGCTCTGGTGTTGCTGGGGCATTTTCTTTCTTTCCGTTTCGCTTTTTACTTCAAAGTGTCACACAAACAAGTTTTGTGCTTGAACATAAACATTAAATAATTTCCGCAAAATATATATTTAAATGGGTATTTATTTCAAAGTATTTTACAGTAATAAAATACATAAAAAGACATTTAAAAAGGGTGTTTGCAAGAAATGTAATGAAAAAAAAAAATTGTTAAACATTTCCCAGGCTCTTTTAAATCGACCTTTACATAACATAAAGAAAGAAAATGTAAATCTAAAAAACAACCACATGAGGGGACCCATAAAAGTTGTTGAAATTAACGACAGAAGCATTCATATACAGTCAAACCAAAAATTATTCAGACATTTTTTTATATATTTTTACTAGTGGGTGGAGGTCACTAAAGTTCATTTATGTAAGTGAGGATTGCAAAATAAAGTAAACTGTGACATATTATACCCAAAAATTCTTCATGCAGTGGACTACCAATAAATTGATACAAATTTGACACTTTCAGACACTTTGACCTGACCATGTTTTGCTTAAGTGTTATCTGACATAATTAAGATTAATTTTTTCTGAAAACTCTGAGATCTTGTCATATTTTATTACAATTTTTTTAAACTATAGTGAATAAACTGAATTAATGAATGAAATGCTCAAGGTGTCTGAATACATTTTGGTTTGACTGTAAATTAATCATGAAACAGCTTCAGAAATAAAATAAACAATAACAGCTTTTTTTTTTCTTTTTTTTTAAACAATAGTATTAGTCGCTGTTACTATTAGTGGATTGCTTTCCCAACATATTAGTGTCCATCCTCCCACCCGTTTCCTGTTACAATCACAACCCGAAAAAAAGGAGGAAACATCACAAGATTATGAGTGGAAATAGTAAAATTATCTTTTGGATATATTCGTGAATAAGAAGGTGTGTCTTGAAACAAATTGTACGATTTATCATGATCATGATGCATTTATCATCAGAAGGAATGTGCTGATTTATACAGTTTGAATGTTTTCACATCATTTCACATGAAACATTATTCATCTCCATCCTCCTTGATTTTAATACATCAAAATAAAAATGCAACTGTTTATTTAAAGGATGCTTTTATCCAGAGTGACTTTTTGTGGCAACTGAACCAATTTTTCTAACCCAAAACTTCAACCGCTACACCTTTAACTTGAGTTCAAGCTAGATTTTGCCGGAATAAAGCTGTTGCTTCCAAGAAAATCTGACCCAATGTCCTGTCCATGAATGACGTAACAACTGATTCACACCTACTCTCACAATAATAAATAGCAGCCCACATTACTCAGTTGCAATCACTGAGCTTCAGTAACAGGACAGTGGACACATAGTACTGACCGTCTTCAAAGAATTCTACTTGTGCATTTGTCTTTCAATTCATCAATGGCTCTTCAGCTCTTCGGTTATATTATGTCCATTACTGGATTATGTGGCCTAATTATAGGCACATTTACAAACGAATGGAAAATCATTGGACACGAAAATGACCATATTGTGACTAGGGATGAATACGAAGGACTGTGGATGGAGTGCGAAATAAGTTCGTCTGTAGCTATTTGCAAATATTACAATTCTCTTCTTCATCAAACCTGTGAGTATCTGTCCTAACATTTATGGATCCATCTGCTGTTTGACATCTTAAATAGATGTGCTCTGATTGTTGCTGTGTGTTGTTGTAGATGAAATTCAGCTGGGCCGAGTAATGATGATCATCAGCATCGCCTTTGCGAGCCTTGCCGCGCTGGTAGCCATTTTGGGCCTCAGGTGCTCGAGATGTCTAGAGGAGAACGAGAAGTCGAAGGACAGAACTGCCTTTGCCGGGGGGATCCTTTTTGTGTGCAGTGGTGAGTTCAACCCAGATTTTAAAAATCATTATGAAACTCGAGCCAGAAGTGAAATCTGTTTTTTAGTGCTGTCAAATCGATTAATCACAATTGATTGCATCTAACATAAAAGTTTGAGAGTGTGTGTGTGTGTGTGTGTTTGCGATTAATCGCATATATCAGGTTCTTTTTTTAGCTAATCATTTACAAACTTTTATTAGATGCGATTAATCACGAATAATCAATTTGACAGCACTACTATTTTTCTTTGAAAATGATTTTTACAAATATTTTCCAGCATTTTTGTTATAAAAAAACTATCAAAAAATTAAATTGAAAATATATATATATATTTTAAGTTCTACTTAAAAAATTAAACTAATATAACTTTTTTGGAAAATGTTTACATACTTTTTTTCAGGATTCTTTTATGAACAGAAAGAACCGCTTTTTTTTTTTTTTTTTTTTTGAAAGAGAAATCTTTTGTACCAATGTAAAACTTACTGTCACTTTTGATCAATTAAATCTATCCTTGCTGAATAAAAATACTATGTATTTTACAAATACACTACTTTGGGGTTTGGGGTAGTAAGATTTAAAAAAAAAAAAAAAAAAAAAAATTGCAAAGATACAGTAAATTGTTAAAAAGTGACACTAAAGACATTTATAATGTTACAAAATATTTATATTTCAAATACTTTCTATTGATCAAAAAATCCTGAAAAAGTGTTATGATTTCCACAAAAACATTATGCACTACTACTGTTTTCAACATTGATAATAATAAAAAATGTTTCTTAAATGATTTCTGAAGGATCATGTGACACTGAAGACTGAAGTGATCATGTTGAAAATTCACAGGAATAAATTACATTTTAACATTTATTAAAATATAAAACAGTTATTTTAAATTGTAATAATATTTCACAATGTTACTGTTTTTTTACTGTACCTATATTTTACAGTATACAGTAGTGTAAATTTATATTTCTGTGAGATAACATAAAAAAATGTTACAGTTGCCTCTGTCAACCCTTACAGTTAGACTTAAGCCTTATGAATATGTGCATTCTTTTTTTCTTGTAACCTTTCTAGGTCTGTGTGCTTTGGGCATAACCAGCTGGTTTATGTATGGAATTGTTGAGAATTTCTTTCAGGACACACGTGGTAATAGGTAGGAGTTGTTTTGTTTCTAGTATTCATTGGAGCTTCGTGTCTTTTTGTGAGTCTGAAATATTGATCATGAATACTAACTGTGCTGGGTCTTTGTAGGCATGTGATCGGCAGGTCTCTGATTGGTGCATTTGTTGGATCTTTGCTTTGTTTATTTGGAGGCGTGCTCTTATGCGCCTGCAGCGTAACGCACCTGCGATCCAACAAAAATCCCAGCACACATCTAATCCCCAAGAATCCTGGAAAAGACTATGTTTAAGGATCCTGAGAACATCTGAATACCTGAATTTAATCTGAACGGCAGACACTAGTAGTTATTGTGTACAGTATGTGCATGCATTGTGTTAAACATGTATAAATACACTGCATTTAATTTTCGGTTTATGTCATGATTTTTTTATTATTATTATTTTTTACTTATCGCTTTCACAGTTTTGATGTATTTTTAGATGTTTGGGATGGGTCTCTCTCCACATTAAACTTTGACCTCTGAGTCAGTTAGCTAGAAAAAGAGGAGGCTGGGATTGCTTAACTAACAATTCAGTGCTGTCCACAGAGGAAGTGATGTCATACCCAGTAACCCAGAGATATTTTTTACTATGTTAAGATTTTTTTTTTTTTTTAAAGAGGGAGATTCTAGGCTTTGATGTACTGTAGATTATATGCCAATGCAAAATTTAGCCAGCTTCAGCATTTTATGCTTGTTTGATAATTTCAATACTTTATGTAATTATTTCAGAATTACACAATAAAGGTTTATTATCACCAAATATACTTTGTTGCTATCCCTCCTTATACCGCTGAATGTTATTTTCTTAAAGTGTTTTTAGCACTTTTACATTAGCTACAACATCAAAATATTTTGAATGCCAGGTCAATTCACTTCATTTGTGGGGAAAAAAATCGCAAGTTTCATCTCATATAGTCAAGCAAAAATTGCTTGACTGTATGACCTTATAGGCCTAAGTTATATGTATGCTTAATACGTGGCTCTCTGAGATGGATTCTATTTGTGATATTAAGGGGTCAAATATTTACTTAATTCCACAATTAGAATCCGTTCAAGAGAACTGATTGTTGTGCACAGCAACATACCAGTAGCCTACTATGTCTCTCGCTCTGGATGCTTTCTTGTCTCATTGGCGCCATCTTGCGACTCAAATGGCTAATAAACATTGCATTTAAAAAAATAAAAAAAAACATGTAGAAAATTATCTTAATTCCTGAAATATATCACTTAAAATAGTTGTCCAGAAATATCGCTGTGACAGCCCTATAGTGCACAGTCACCGGTCAGGATCTTTCTGTAGCCAATCAGAAGCTTTTGAGGCTTTTTTAAAAGCAGGTTATTTTTTAGACAATCAGAAGGCTTTTAAAGGTAGAGTAGGCAATAGAGTGCCCCAGGCATGACGCGTTTTTGTAGGCAAAATCTGGAAGCGAGTTAGCATTTTAGGACTTAGGTTCCAACGCCGTAAAGTCTATGGGTTTTTTTAATGGGTTTTTGCTAAATCGCCTGAAATAAGGTCTGTGGTTAACAAAGCCTCTAAATACTTTCACGTTTTTATCTATGACATAAAACACACCAGTTATAACCCACTTGTGATTTTTTAAACTTTTACTGTGTCTTAAAATCGGTGGTTGCTAACAAATTGCTAAAATGGACTACTTCCTTTGGCGGGGACTTTAGACGTCATCATTAAAAACGGAACTTTTGGACAGCATTTCTCATGAAAAAGTGGATAAATATTCATAACAGCACAGATCATAATCAGCGAGCATGTTTATAAATAAAGTTGTTTTTTAAATACAGTTTGAGAAAGCTTGGTGGTGACGACGTTGATCCGCAACCATGGTGTGCTGTAGTCCGTTTATAGCCTACTGTTAGCCTTTTATATCTGACGACTTTATTCAGGCTTCAAAATATATAAATGTTGTGTTAACTTGTAAAGATTATCTTGATAGACAAAACGTGTAAGTGTCATAACCCTTTGTTAAACACAGAGCTTATTTTCTGCGATTTTACAAAAGTCTATGGGAAAAATGCATAGGCTTTCAACCTTACGTCGTTAACGGCGCACGGGTTCCCTCGGTTGAAAGCCTATGCATTTTTCCCATAGACTTTTGGAAAATCGCAAAAAATAAGCTCTGTGTTTAACAAAGGGTTATGACACTTACACGTTTTGTCTATCAAGATAATCTTTACAAGTTAACACAACATTTATACATTTTGAAGCCAAATCGAAGATTGGATTAACATTTTTTGGTCCGGAGACTTCCACGGAAGATAAATGTACATGTTTCAATATTTAGACAATTTCTATTATTGATTTCACATCCTGATAGCAGAGAGTTTCAACCAGTACGACAAAAAGGGTTAAAATTGCCTACTCTACCTTTAAGCCTTCAGGCATGATATGAACACGGGGCAGTTTTTGTGAATCTGGAGGGTGCGATGTCAGGATTTAGCATCTGTCAACAATGTACGCTAAGCTTTTCATTGCTGGAGGGAGCGAGAGAATCAAAGTGCTTGAAATGAAAGGCCAAACTTCCTTGGTTTGTTTCTATTTGACAGGTAAAACCATGGTTAAGCTAAAATGGAGGGGTTATTGAAAGTGGAATGGTGTATATTTCTGTGGCTAGTCTGGCATAAGTTGTTGAATAATGTATCTTACACTTAAAGTCCCCCTGAAATCAAAATGTAAGTTTTTTTTTTTCTCTTAGTATTAATATGTTAGTCTTAAAGGATTAGTTCACTTTCAAATAAAATTTTCCTGATAATTTACTCACCCCCATGTCATCCAAGATGTTCATGTCTTTCTTTCTTCAGTCGAAAAGAAATTAAGGTTTTTGATGAAAACATTCCAGGATTTTTCTCCTTATAATGGACTTCAATGGTCTGCAAATGGTTGAAGGTCAAAATTACAGTTTCAGTGCAGCTTCAAAGGGCTTTAAACGATAGCAGATGAGGAATAAGGGTCTTATCTAGCGAAATGATCGGTCATTTTCAAAAAAAAATACACATAAACACAAATGATCGCCTTGCACGTGCTTCCGCTTTCCGTATTCTTCAAAAAGTTTATGCTGTATGTCCTACGCCTTCCCTATTCTACTTGCGGAATGAACGCAGCCAGTTCCATTTTTCCGTAAGTAGAATAGGGAAGGCGTAGGAAGTACAGCGTAAACTTTTTGAAGAATACGGAAATGCGGTTTTGGCGGAAGCACTTGGATCATTTGTGTTTATAAAGCATGTTGTATTTTTTTCGAAAATGGCAGATCGTTTCGCTAGATAAGACCCTTATTCCTCATCTGCTATCGTTTAAAGCCCTTTGAAGCTGCACTGAAACTGTAATTTTGACCTTCAACCATTTGGAGAACATTGAAGTCCACTATAAGGAGAAAAATCTTGGAATGTTTTCATCAAAAACCTTAATTTCTTTTCGACTGAAGAAAGAAAGACATGAACACCTTGGATGACATGGGGGTGAGTAAATTATCAGGAAAATTTTATTTGAAAGTGAACTAATCCTTTAAGGCTGTGAATAAGCTGCGTGTTCCAAAACGATGACAAAATTCACATTTAGGAGATATAAGCATTCAAAACTTACAATCTCTCACTTCCACTATGGATCACGGATTTTCATGACATCTCCATGGACTTCTCATCAGATCTTCTGTCCAATCAAATGCTCTCTAGAATCTAAAGCGCCCCGCCCCCGAAATTATAAATAGACACCGAAGCTGCGGCTGAAATCGGTCACTTGTTCACACATTTACTATTTTCTACATTGGTGAACGCCACATAGTGCACTATATAGAGGATAGGGAACGATTAAGACAGCGTAAATATGCTTTCCAGTGAAATTTAACGTCAGTGAAGTATCTATCTGAACTATAAGAAACTGTCCAACTGAACTATAGAATCAGATGCATGTTGTGATGGCTGATATAAACGACATTGAATTTTCAGGAGAGCTGCAGTATGATTTATATCCTCTAGAGGGAGACGTTCAAACGGCTACTGGAGGTCTTCGCTTTGATGGCTTTGTGAGGATCATCTCACTGGAAAATTCTGACTGTGAATCAGTGTATTGTCTGTAATAGCGACACAACTTTTTTATATTTAAAATACCTTTTCATTGTTCTAAAATTCAGAAGCTCTAAATCTAATTAAGTCGCTGTTCAATGACATAAAAGTCAGACAGCTGGGGGTCGTCAACTATTGCTATTTCTTTCTTGTGTGGGCTGTAGGGGAGGAGTCAGCTCAGAATGAATGGGAGGGACGGGGGTCATTGCTGAAATGTCTCTAGTAGTAATCGGCCATTCATTATGAGTGACAACGAAACTGCCTTGAAGTTTAAAACGGTAGTTCAGCCGTCACATTCATTAGTCTGTACACAGTAGGCTCATCGGGATTGTTTATCCATCATTCGGAGCGCATTGTTTTGCGCAGCATTACGCGAAGATGGATGTGAACCCCAAAATCTACGGCTTTTTTACATGTATCCTCCAGGCACTTCTGCTGTCATCGGCCACCCTGGAACCGTTTGACCTGCTGTTTGATAGCGGAGTGGAGGCTTTTCAGAAAGGAGACTATGGCAATGTGGTGCGGTACATGGAGAGCGCGCTGAACAGTTTCTCTGAAGTGCGCCAGACCAAAATCACTTGCAGACTGAAATGCAAGGACCAGCATCGCTTTGACAGCCTTCTGACTGATAAGTTTTTCGAAGTGATTCTTTATAGGGCTCACTGTTTAAACGAATGCTTTGAGGGAAAACTTGGAGCTCAGTCCATGCACAAAGTTAGTGAGGATGTCATTCAAGATTTCAATAGAAGAATTCCCTACAACTACCTGCAGCTTGCGTACAGAAAGGTGGGTACAAGTTTTATAGATGCGACAGACTTGTTTAAAAGCACTGCGAGAAGGTATTTTGGCATTAGGAATGTTTGAATTAAACGTTTCTGAGCATCATAGCTGTTCGAACGTTCGAAGTTGTGTAATATATGTTTGAATGAAACTTGCTCGGCATAATTCTAGCGTTCGAACGTTAGAATCAAGAATTTCCTTAAATTAAATTTGAGTTAGAAAATCGAACATTTTGGTCAACGTTATGCATGTTCACAAGGTTTTAATACACAGCCTTAGTTTTCTGTTGGTGAACGTCGTAAATAGGCTACACTGGAATCGAAATTTAATTTGTAGTACGACACGATTGTTACGCAATCCTGTGAGCTACTGTAGCCACCTACTGGGATGGGACGGGGGGAACACTCTAGAAAACTTGTCTACAAGTTTCCAATTTAAAATTATTCATATTCATGTTAGTCTTTCCCCAGTTAAGTATGTTTATAAATGTATCGTTACAGAACTGCAACTGAGGCCAAACACACTTAAAGTCAGAGTAACCATTTCCTGCAAAATAACAATAGTTATAAATCTGTGGTAATATCATTATATATTAAATTAAGGATATTATACAAAACAACAGAAAGATTCTGTAACCTTCTTAAACCAATGATGGAGCTATTGTACAGATATAATTGTTGTATTTACATAATATTTATGTATTTATGTACAGTGGTATTTCATAAAATAGAGTATAGAGTTTTTTCTTTTCAATAGTTTTTCATAGTAAACTTTGTGAGGTAGTTGACACCTTTCAGGTTTTCAAGCTTGACCATATTGTAAATTTATTAAATATAAATAGGCAGAGTATAGGTTGACATAGAGAAATGAATGCACAGAAGACTCCATAGACAAACCTTCTGCATTTTGCATGATGTAACCCTTAAAATCACCCCCTTAAAATCCTAAAATAATTGAGATATTTAGACCAGTGCTTGGACGGCAGTCCAGACAGATGGGAACAGAGTGTGACATTCTGAAAGCAGCGGTCTTTGCTAGCCAAATCAGACAAGTGCCTTTGGCCAGAGGCAGAAAGTGATTAATAAAAAGAAAAAGAAAAGCACTAGACCTCAGTAGATGAAGTCGGCACAGTTCTACGATGACCAGGGAGAGAGATCAGACACATTCCTGTCAGCACTCCTGGTCGGTGAATGTCATAAAGAGATGTCTATGTGTGTGTATATATGGGGTGATATTTGTGAAACATTCCACCACTCTTTGATATTTTAACCACACAGCCCTCTTTTCCATCATATTCCTGGCATAATGTGGCTTTTCGGCCTGGACGCAGGGGCCGCAGGCGCCAACTGTTACTTCATTGACAGCTTGTGTGTTTGTTTTCCTGGGTCAATCAGCATTTATCTAGGCAAATATTTTTTTTCCTCTTAAAGTGTGTTTGCTGTTCTGAAAGGAAAGGCACCAGCTTGTTTTGGGGTTATGAATGGATGAGTTTTTTTGTGCCAGCAGTATTGACCCCTGCTGCTCTGTCATTGGTTAGTTCGTTTTGCATCAAAAAGTCCAATCAGAGAAGGATCAAAACTCAGCAAGAATGTCCTGTCAGATCTGCCTTGTGTAAAGCAATTGGGGGGTGGGTGTTGGGGTTGTGGGGGTTTATCCTAGTCCCGTAAATTGTGAACTAGGATAAACTAGGATCGTGTGCCACAAAATATTCGTGCAAAAGCACATTTCTGCTCACGGGCGTACATAAAAACAAATAGCACACGGTTATTCAACAGTTCGATTCAAGCGCAAATGACTCTCATGAGTCAGTTGAATTGTTAAAAATTATTTGCAAATTTAGAAATTACCGATTTGAATCTGAGTGACAAATCCTCCTCTGATTACCTTTATTAATAATTATTATAATAATATTTAGGCCGTCAGTGTTTTAAATGGTAATTCTTTAAATCTTTGTTTAGGGCTATATCTATTAAACTGACATAATCATTAGACTACAGCAATAAAAACCTTTATTAACAATAATATTGACAGCATTATTATTATTTAAATCTTAGAACCTAGGCTATGTTCACACTGTCAGTCCAAATCCAGTTTTTGTGCATATCCGATTGAAAGCCGATTAGATTTAGGGAGTGTGAACGGCAAAAAATCACATGAAATGCGGATTTTTACAAATCCGTTTCGAACTACATTCATATGTGGTTTGAAATCCTATTCAAATCAAATGTCTGGAAATGTGTTTGACTGCTCTGATTGGATTCACACCACGTAAAACATTAACGTCAGATGTTGTCTGAAAGTCGCTGCAGAAACAAGGAAACAAGACATTTTTTGAAACCGTCGGAGGCGACAGCATGGAATAAAGCCGCTCATACCAGCCTCCTACGGTTCTGCCGCTGCCTCAGAAGACACACCAGTCCAGCGTAGCGACTACACATTGTTGTGTTGTAAATAAGATGTCATCTAGAGTTGTCAAAAGTACTGACTTCAGTACCAAGTCGGTACTGAAATAACGAATCCGCTTAACGAATTTTAAAATTTCAGTACCGATAGGTACCGAAGTCGGTACTTTTGACAACTCTAACATCATCTGTAGGCCTATTGCAGACCCTTCCATTTTGCGGTTGTTGTTGTTTTTGCCGTATACCTACCAACGCAACGTCATTGTCATAGAAACCAATGAAGATATTCCAGAAAACAAAAGAGCAAGATGGGACACACAAATCGGATCTGAACAGTTGCGATACACAATGTGGACAGTCAATAATTTCAATCAGATTCAGATTCGATCGATACACAAATAATTTGATTTGGACTGACAGTGTGACACCTGAAATACTCAAGGTGACAAACTCAATTACAAAAAGGTATGCTTTAATTAGGAACATAATGACAAACCATGACAACTGTTGAATGACGTGCAAACAGGAACAAAGGCCGACGACAACAAAGAGAAGCATAATAAGAGTCCATGAATATGAAACTAAAACTAAAAGTGAGAGATATACTTTAAAAACTATGCATTTTCCGCTTTTACCACTAGACCTGATGAATATCTCCAGTTTACCTGTATAAGTAAAGGGATATTTTATCAGTTTTTGTCTCCAAAATGATATCCTATTTTGATACTGTCCTATCTTTGACCTCAATGTTACTGTTATTGTTTTTCAATCTTTTCAGAAACTCACAAAGCCCAACCCATATCTATTGTGGTGCAACCAATGTTACAACAGATAACATCATAGAAAAGCCTTGTGAACTGCACTGTGGCAGCATTTTATCACAGTATGTCTACCATTGTCTTTCTAATCAACTCAGCACAATTCAATATGCAGTGCTTGAGAACATGTTCGTTTATAATAGAGCCCACCATATATATTTTCCTAGAAATAAGCGACGTGACTACCCAAGCGCTTCATTCTAGCAATGCAAGTGCTCGTGTACTAAGCAAACCGTGCACCTGCGTTGCTTGAAAAAAGTGTGTGAGTGTGTCAGGTTTCCCCAGTCACGCAGTGGGGTTTGGTTCGTGCCCATCACCACGCTCAGCCAGACAGCATGGCACTTCCTCTGCCAAACATTTTCTGGATGACCGACTCTAAGCGGATAACTGCACATCAGGAATGTGTGGGCATGTTGCCTTATTTCATTGCACAATAAATGGCCCTGCCTGGGATTACTAAGAAGAAAACATGACCACTGAATTGCGTGTGCTTCCAAGAGACTGCGAATTCTGCAAAGGCGAGCTGTTTCGTCAAGCCAGATGCGTATCTCGTGGGGGGCTGTATTTTCCAGATCACAGGGCCAGAATTTTGCACTAGACAGAGAGTGGAGACAAACAACAGATCGCAGATATGCAAGTCTTCGACTCTGTCCGTTCTTGTTAAATCTTGAATTACGATGCATATTTTACTTTAAGTCCCTTATTGGTGGATCTTCTTTGATTTAGGCCCACATAAAACTGTTTTGGATATAATACGGCTCCATAAAGATAGTAATCCCATGTTGCTCTGGTTTTAGGAGTCCTGCGGGGTCACAGGAAAGACCCAGAGCTGTTGGGCAAAGCAGATGAATGAAAGGACATTTGGGGGAATTTTGGCAAAGCCTAAGAAAGAGTGGAAAACGGGATGCTGCGGCCAAGCAAACATCTGTTTGCTCTGACAAATGGCTGTCTGCAGCCTGGAACAGTGTTCCTCTATCACTCTTGCGATCTCTTGTGCTTATGTTGAATGAAATTATGGTTTTCTTCTATAGAACAGTGTTTAACGTTACAAATATTTATCCGGTATGTTTTAGAGTTTGTTTTAGACTTTCACAAAACATATCATGGTCATCTTGAAACTCAACATGGTCCACAGTGATTTCACTATAAGTATATTTATTCATTAGAGTAAACGTAATGTTTGTGGCCTTTGCTGTAAACTTGATCTTTTGCAGTCTACCTCTGCCTACGTTGAAACAATAGCTCTGCGTGTGTCCCATGTGGGACTTCGAAGAGGAAACTGTTTCTATTTTGGACAGCTGAGACATGGGGAGTTCCTTCTTTTTGTGTAGTTAAAGTATAGTACAGTAGTTCACCCAAACATTAAGATGTTTTGCAGAATGTTCACGCTGCTCTTTTCCACTGATACCAGGGGCTTGTGAAAAAGAAGTGCACTTAATTCTATTGAACTTGTAGTGTACTTCAAATCATGCAGATCAGATAATATTGATGGAATAAAGGCCTCTTAAGTGTACTTAAATGGAGTACACAATTTTATTACGATGTTTCTTAACACACTTAAGTACAGTTAAAAATGTTAAAAAGTGCCCTTTGTAATAAGACTCTAAAAATAAGTTCTTTAAAGTACATTTTAGATCATAATGTTTGTATGATATTTTATCATGTTTTAAAGAAGTACACTTATCTTAATGTTATGACTAGCATGTGTAGCCCCACTAGTTCGCACCTGCCTGCTCCAAGTGGGACACGAACCCGGGCCTGTCCGCATGGGAGGAGGGCGCTTTAACAAGGAGGCTAAAGATCACGGTCTCTAGCGTCAGTACCTCTTGAGTTCAGGGGAGTGTGGTTTACGTGCACAGCTCTTACTAGCCTACGTCTGTTACACTGACCCCCCCTAAAGGCCCCGGTATAGTTCAAACGAAGTTCTTTTTCGTTCTTCGTTTAGGGGTAAAGCGAAGTTCGAAATGCGTGACCAGCGATATACTGTAAACGAACATCTGACACCGCCCACACTGCTGAGAGCGACTTTTAGATGAATATGTAAATATGTGCCATGCACTTTCTTCTCAGTAACAAAACAAACACAACAAAAATGAGAAAACAGCAAGATTTATTATAGAAAGCATAAGAAAAGCATCTGATCATAACAGCATGAAGCTCTGCAAATTAGTACTCCAGTCACGTCATGTCTTCATATAGCACTTTATTCAATAGATTGCTTAAAATCTAGCTTTACAGTATCAAACATGAAAAACAATGTTAGTGCCTCATTTTTTTACAAGCACAACTTCATTTTTTACTATAAATCGGCTATCCAATGTGTTCCTGTTTTCAACCACGGAGATCTTACCTCAACGAACTCAAACACACGAAATGAGTCAAAGACGCGTCCCACGCAAGTGAAGGCGGAGCAGCGCACACCTCCTATGACGTTATCGTCACTGACCAATGGTAGTACGAAGGTGTTTTGCAGCTGGAGCGAACTTTTCCTGAAAGTTCGCTTTGGCAAGCCGTTTCGAACTTCCAAAAAGAACACAAAACAAACTTCGTTTTGGCCTTATTTTGTTCGAAATGACGTCAAATCAGTTCGTTCTTCGATTTCGTTTGAAGTATACCGGGGCCTTAAACCTCACTCCCATCCGGGTCACGGCACCAATGTAGCCCCTCCAGTAGCCTACATCTGTTTCACATGCTAAAGCACATGTAAAATGTGTATTTGATACTACATTTAAAGGTGCCCTAGAACTTTTTTTTAAAAGATGTAATATAAGTCTAAGGTGTCCCCTGAATGTGTCTGTGAAGTTTCAGCTCAAAATACCTCATAGAGTTTTTTTAATTCATTTTTTTAACTGCCTATTTTGGGGCATCATTATAAATGAGCCGATTCAGGGTGTGTGGCCCTTTAATTCTCGTGCTCCACACCCCAAGAGCTCGCGCTTGCCTTAAACGACATAAAAAAAAGTTCAAACAGCTAATATAACCCTCAAAATGGATCTTTACAAAGTGTCTGTCATGCAGCATGTCTAATCGTGTAAGTACAGTGTTTATTTTGATGTTTACATTTGATTCTGAATGCGTTTGAGGCTGTGCTCCATGGCTAACGGGCTAATGCTACACTGTTGGAGAGATTTACAAAGAATGAATGTGTTTATGCATTATACAGACTGCAAGTGTTTAAAAATGAAAATAGCTCTTGTCTCCGTGAATACAGTAAGAAACGATGGTAACTTTAACCACATTTAACAGTACATTAGCAACATGCTAACGAAACATTTAGAAAGACAATTTACAAATATCACTAAACATATAATGTAATCATGAATCATGTCAGTTATTATTGCTCCATCTGCCATTTTTTGCTATTGTCCTTGCTTGCTTACATAGTCTGTTTATTCAGCTGTGCACATCCAGACGTTCTGCCCTTGTCTAATGCCTTTCATAATGTTGGGAACATGGGCTGGCATATGCAAATATTGGGGCGTACACCCCGACTGTTACGTAACAGTCGGTGTTATGTTGAGATTCGCCTGTTCTTCGGAGGTCTTTTAAACAAATGAGATTTATATAAGAAGGAGGAAACAATGGAGTTTGAGACTCACTGTATGTCTTTTCCATGTACTGAACTCTTGTTATTTAACTATGCTGAGGTAAATTCAATTTTTAATTCTAGGGCACCTTTAAAGTTAATATATTTTAAAGTATATAATTTTTCTGTAATAAGTACTTTTTTTTTTTAAAGTATGCAACAAGACTTCTGTAGCCGTATGACAGTTTTGAATGAGGAGAAATATACCCATTTAAGTTGTTATTCACTTAAATAGTGTTTGATGTCATTGATGTTCCATTGCCAAAAATACGCAAATGAGATTTGGTCTGTCTCTCACACAAAGCTATTTCTTGACATTAGAAGACTTGGAATGTAGCGCATGAGTCATGTGAACTTTTTCTTGGACTTTTTTTTTTGCCATTTTTGAAGCTTGACAGCCCCTGATCATTGATGTTTCCGTTACATGCAAAGGAGCTGTGCGAACATTTTGTGCGAACATGCAAAACATCTCTTGTGTTCCACAAATTACATTTTTGGCACTGAAGATGGTATTTCAAGTGAAGTATGCATTATTTAAATGTGGCTTTTAATTACTAGCAGTCATTCAGCATAACCACAGGGGTCACTCACAGCAAGGGGACATCAACATAATCTACTACTTCTTTCTTAAGATGTTCATTCCTTCATTTCGCTCATCTCATCATCTACAGCACTTCTTTATTGTCTCTTTCATAAATGGCCAGCAGGATGGCTTTAATTTTCATGACCCTGCATTGACCTGGAACAGACTTCACTACATGTCCGCATCTGTTTGTAATGGGACACCTCCACAGAAAATTATTGCGCACATTGGCGTCAACAAGTACCTGAGCGGAATGCTAGTGTGATGATGTAGAGGACTGTTGGAAAGAAGGATGGATGTCAGGAGCACATTTGAGTGTGGAAAAACAATCAGTCTTGTTGTTTTTTTGGACACAAACTTTATCCTATTCAAGTCATGGGACCATTTTTCTTTGCTCGTTTTATTGGCATTAAAAATATCTGTTATTTGCTTACTTATGCAGTAATTCACTGGGAACAAGTTTTGAAGTTTATTTGAAGTTCTTCTGTTGGTTTAAAAGTACATAAACGACAGACCTTCCCCCTTCTTTCATTTTTACTGCCTAAATTTAAGACAATTGCACAGTATGAACTCTGTTCTTCGAGATCATTAGACGGCCCTATGGGGAGGCCCGATTTCATTCTCAACTCTCAAGATCTCTTCTGAAGGTCAGTTGTATGGTGAGGGGGTAAAGTACACTACTCCATTGTTAGCGGATGGTTACATTGGAGAGATTATTGGCACTCTAATCACTTTGCCCTGCACTTTCACTCTCTCATGTATTTAATCCTGTGGGATTTGCCTAAAAGCTGAGGGGATCTTAGGTTCGATACATAAATAAACCTCACTAACCTCTCCAGTGTTGGAACATTTCGGAGCACTTTCCTGGAAAGCTTGCCGTGTGAGTCCCATACCACTGAGTGATGTTTCGTTATCTCTGGATCTTGTTAGTAGTGCGAGTTAAGGGAAGCATAACTCGCTGCTTATTGGGGGGGGAAAAAATAACATAAAAAAGGAAATGATGTCATAGAGTGGACCCCTACAGACTGTCATGACCGTGTGTGAAGGTTCGTAATATCAGATAATTTATTATGAAAAGGCAGAGTTATTTCAGGTTGTAAAATGTCATGTGGTGCGACTCCCAAGATAAACCAAATGATATTTATGAATTAATAATTCATGATATTTGTAAAAAAAAAAAAAAAAAATTGAGAATAATGTATTTAAAGTGTAAGGAAAAGATGTTACTTTTTCATTGGTTGCACTACATGACATTTTAGAGCCAGTAAATTTAAAATGTCCTGCGAAAGTCTTTTAAATTATCAACATGATTATCAAACCTTTACTGGAAAACCTGCCTATATTGTTATAAATATCTAATTTATTTACATTACAAGCTGTCATGTATCTTCATTTTTGGTCATATAAATATCAACATCTGCACCAAACTGCATATTTTTGTTCAGTTTCGGCCTCTGAAAAAAAGAGGTGTTTTTATTCCTCCTTGATTTTATGATACTCAACAAAAAACACATATGCAACCTTTTTATTTATTTATTTATTTTTTTAATATATATATATATATATATATATATATATATATATATATATATATATATAGTCTAAAGGTTAAATTCAATTTTTTTTTATGATTATTTCATAAGTCAGGCTTTACATGGTCAATATTTGTGTTATACTATCAGTGACATATACTACTTTATAAAACCCCATTTAGTTTTTTGGGGAGGTTGTCTTGCGTGTGAGCATACTGAGTACATGTGAAAATCACCAGGGGTTTGGTATCATTTAACAAAGGAAAGTGCACCGTCGTACACTTGTGGTAGACCAACTTTAAACACAGACAGTGTGTAGTCTCAGCATGTCTGCTGAGATGATGATGTCGGCTAATAGTCGGAATAATGTGGAGACTCAGACTCCCGCAGGATGTGACTCATGTGTATAATTGCTGGGAGCCATATTTCGGCCTGCTGGTTTAGTAGTCGAAAAAACAGGGCCTCCATTCATAGATCCTGTGACTTTGACATCTACCACTGTGGAAACTGAAGTAAGTGTGATTCATGAACTCTGTAAGCTCAGGTCATGTTCCATATTATCTTATTAGCTGCCTTAAAGACTTGGATTCTCATGTTATTTGCTTTTCCAGTGATTTTGGTATTTGCATATTGTTCATTTTCTTGTATGTTCTTGTCATGGGCGTTCCCAGCATCACTTTAATCATTGTTTTCCTCATCTCTGACATGGAGGTATTTTTTTTTTTTTTACACCTCTCAACCACAACGACTCACAATTGTTTATTGAGACTTCTGTGGAATTCTCAAATCACCTTAGTAAATTACAGAGAGAGAGTTTCCTACACTTATTGGCTTTTGAAGTCACTTGTTCAAGCTTGAATTGTGTTCACCCAATGAATATTTTTTAGCACACAAAATTGGTAATTATTCCCTTGGCTACTCTTGAGTGATCTACAATGTTAAACATTTACACAGAGAAACTTTATAGAGTCATTTTGTAAAGGCAAAGAATTGAGATGCAGGTTAAACCTGCAGCTTTTCTTCCATTTAAAGCATATTTTATCTGTGCAGTCATAGCACTAGACAGCCAAGGACCTTTGAACATTCGTTGTTTAAGTACATTACTGTAAACACAATCTTTGCTTGTTTGGACAAACGGAGGGACTAGTCAAAATTAATGTACAGACGCAGTTGCAGATGCTGTCGAACTTGTTTTGAACCTGGAACTTTTTTTTTTCTTTTTTTTTTTTAAAGATGAATCGTTCCCTCACTTCTCTAACTCATTTGTTCCCATTTAAGCATTAAGAATGAATAATGAGCTAATCTTTAATTTCAAAGAAAATCACAGATGCTGTGTCAGATTCTGTTTCCTAATGTGACAATGATTGATGAGATTCATGTGAAGCATATTACAAAATTCAAAGCCGAAAGCATTGTTTCAGGGCTGTTTTTTAAGTTTACTTCAGTTTTTACGCATATGCGAGCGTTTGTGTACACAAATCTTATCACAAGAATAGTAAGTCCGGTGTCCCCCCCCCCCAGGAATCAGGTCTCCCTTATGCCTGTATGCCTGATCAAAAGTTGTTATTGTGATGTCTTGACTAATTATAACCTGTTTCACTATTGTATGATGTTTATTACATTAAGTGCACAAACAACATACTTAAATATAAAATGAATGCCTATGTACTGCATAATAAAACAAACTGGAAACAGATATTGGAAACAAAAAAACACACCTAATATAATATAAGCTAAGCTAGTAGGCTAATCGGGTAGATTTATGCTATGCTAGTACATAAGCTAACTAAAAAACAGTAAGAATGAGAAATGCTTGATTTAGACAGTTATATACTAGTTTATGAATCATGTAATTTAAAAGACATTAATGTTCATTATAACGCATTTTACACAATATAAATCATAATGTGATTTTGCATGAATTATAACTACCCATTAAAAGCCCATTGAACCAATGGGATCACTCAGGGTCTTAAAAGAGACCCGATTCCTGGGGGACTCGATTTTTCACCACACTGTTTTTTGTAACCGCACATACTTTGTATGCGCAGGCTGCACAATCAGTTGTTCCATAAGGTGGCAACACTGGCCCAGGCCGTTTTTTTTCCATAGTAGAAAAAACGAAACTAAAGAGACAGATAGCAACAGATAGCAATAAACAACAGACACCCGCATTGACAAGCGCTTGTGTGAGATGGTTATAAGATAGCTGCAACTTTAGTTTAAAAGAATACAAAGACATTTTTATTGTTCATAACTTCTGGAGAAAAATAGCGTGGACACTGGACAAAGATGAAACTTTCTAGAGCGCATGTGTTGACCGCTTACATTCACTCACGCTATATCTAATGGAGTATAAAGTACTTTGAAAGGCTATGCGTTCAACTGTACGCACACACTAAACAAACAAAGTATGCTTTGGACCTCATTTTATAATAATATTAAGCAAGATAAATTGAAATCATATTGGATTTTAATGTAATTATTACAGAAAATATATTGGGACATGTGTTTGAGATAACTGCAGCTGTTTGTAATGTGATGATGGGGTTTATTTTGGGTCAAAATCAACTGAAACAGTTTTCTAGAGCATAGTTAATAAGCATTTAAAGTTGTGCTCTTCATAAAGGCATTTTACTCATTTTAAATAATAGATCCTTTATATTTGGCATGATGCCTATGAATATTTGGTCCATCCCTTTCAGATCCTTCCAAAGATCCTTACAAACAGTTACTAGGCCAACAGTGATACAAATAAAGATCTTAATGAGTGGTTGGGAGCTCTGCATAGTGGCTCTGGGGATATCTTCATGAAGAAGGAATTTTTATAGGCGGCATTGATGAAATTTGTTCCGTTCTGTGGGCATTTAGAGCAGATGGCAGGCTGATAGTAGTCAAGGCCTAGAGGAACACTTATGAGGGGGGCCAGTGATCCTCAAACCCTGCTGGGGGTTCATGGGTTACATGTGCCTCAAGTGTGTCCACTGATTGAGTTATTTGGCATGTGGTATTGGTTTAAAGAGCTGGAGCGGGAGTATGAAATTACCAGTTTGAGACCGCTTTGGTTTATGGAGATTAAGTAGTCTCATCTATTGTATCTTCAATCTCTCAATAGTCAAGTCTCCTGATTGGCTCGGTGTATATTTACACCATAGGAAATGTTGCATTTTGAACATTCTTTCTAATTTGTTCTTTCATAAAAATAAATTGTTTGATGTTATAGATATATGTGGTTGTCTTGCCAATGGGAATCTGTTCATAGTGAGGTACCGCTTAAACACACATATGAAGTGCTTTGTCAAATGCTTTTTGCAAGACAGCAAAAAACCAAAAGGTATCATATTTCTGACCTTGACTGAAATGGTCCGGATGCTCTTTCATGGGAAACCCCCCAAAAAAGTTGACATGATCTGCCTTCATCCTGGGTTGCTGCTGGAAAGGTATTATTAAAGTCTTTGTGATCTCATTGATGCTGCTGGCAGCATTTTTTTTCTTAAGACCTTTTCTACGAAATTCCCTACTTTGTAACAGTGCCACAGAGGGTTACACATCAAGTTAAGTGCTTATTCTCACACCATGTTAGTAAAAAAGAAGTGCTGGAAATGGTTATTTCATGTCCTGAGTGTGTTTTCAATCATTGTACTGTGAACACACACCAGAATCTAAGAGCACTTTACCTTGAGTTCACCGAGGCTCTCATGGCCTCTGACTTCTGGAGTCTCAATGAGATTTGACATGTTTGAGAAAGCCGTAATGCCCTCCTGCAAAGCCCTGCAGATTGCAGACCGGCTATTGTTGGATCATAAAAAGATTGTTTGTCTTTGAAATCAATAATATTTGTGCACTATAAGTCTTGTAAAGCCTTTGTGTAAGCAACAGACTGAATTTTAAGTTGTTATGCGCTGAAAATCATATCCGTTTAAGCTCTCGCTTTGCATTGGTTCCATGATTAAGTAAAATGCCAAATTTGGCGCAAAGCATTTTTAATGTGCAAAATGTTAATATGCCCAAATGAGATTTGAGAGCTATGGGGAAGAAGATTTTCAATGATTTCATTTTTGGTGAACTTTTCCTTTACGCCTCACCTAAGAACTGTGAGGGCAGAACTTGGAAATTTGCTTTGAAAACAATTACTGCTGCCCCTGGGTTTTGCACAGAAGCCAGATATTATGTCAGCCTGTAACTATAGCTTACTTTGACTTAGTCTTTGGAGTGCCAGTGAAAGTTGAGGCATTTAAAGTCAAGCATTCAGCTGTCACCTGCACTGTAATTAAGTACGCCCTGCTGCAATTGCCCTAGTGGGAACATCAGCCATTACCTCACTAATGCTTTTGTGGCATGCTTCTTAAGCTTTTACAGTGCGTCCTATCTCGTTTCCTCTCAAATCCAAAACCACAGGCCAATTATCTCATTCCTAAAGCTACCTGTCACCATTTTCCTATATTCCCATATCCCCATTCAGCCACTCAGATGGTCGTTAACTTTGCCCTTTTGTCAGCATGGAACATGGCAACTGCAATCTGAATTACACCTAGGGATGACAATTTACGTAAATTCCCATAATCGATCATTGTTTAAATTAACGATTGATTAATCGTCAATGTTGGAGGTAACGCATACAAGTAACGTGAGTTATGTAATCAGATACTCTTTCAAGTAACATTACTTTTAAATTTATTACAGATAGTCATATATTGTTGAAAACTAGCAGAATACAACAATCATATTTGTTTCAGTTAGAGACCAAACTATACCAAGTATTTGCATGAAAAATCACCACTGACGCATGTGCAAACAGTGTACACATTATGTTTTTGTGGCACGTTTGGTTTGTAACTTTGTGAAACATTAGTAAACCATAGTAGATTAAATATCTCTTTAGAATAGGTGGTCTCAAATGAGCCCAAATGCAGCATAAGACACAAGTTCAACCAATGGAAACTCAGGCATGTTGAATGGGTAGGGATGATGTGTCTAGACCAGGGGTGTCCAAACTCTGTCCTGGAGGTCCACTGTCCTGCAGATTTTTAGCTCCAACCTGCCTCAACACAATTTTCTAGAAATTTATGCCTAGTGAGACCTTGATTAGCTGGGTCAGGTATGTTTAATTGGGGTTGGAGCTGAACTCTGCATGACAGTTGCCCTCCAAGAGCAGGGCTCGACACCCCTGGTCTAGACCAATCGGACACTGTTTTACAACTGGAGTGCGCTTGGATTGTTTGGTTTGAACGCTCAGATTGACAGGTCTTGATTTACCATGCGCCATAGAATTGGAATGCACAGCTGAAACAGCGCTGGAAGATCATCACCCATCAACCAGGATCTCACTACTTGTTTATTTTTTTATAATGTACTTTTATTGTGTCGTTTACACAAGCAGTTCTTATGTTCCGTAAAATCACTTGTTTGGGTTTTTTTTGGACACTTGGTTAAATGTTTCGAAATAAACAACTAGCCTACCCAATCCATTGCATGGCTTGAAGACATTAATACATTCAGAATATGTAACTACGGTGTTCATTCTTCATTTTTCCTTGTGTATCTGCTGCACGTGTTTTACGTATGAGCCGCACTTACCTCAAAACTACGCTTTCTAATGATGACCTCGCTTAATCGATCATCATTAAGTTTTATCGGTTAAATTATTATCGACTAATTATTCGTTCGTTGATAAATCCTTAGCATTACTAATTATACTAGTGTTGCATAAAAGGTTAGATGCATCATTGCTGTGCCATATACAAAAAGAAAAGTCTAAATTCCTGAAGACCTTTTTACTTAACTGGTATTTGATGACATCTAAATCTCTTAGGACATGTGTGGTATGTGTTTGACAACCTTTCCCTGGAAAAAATCTTTGAACTTTGTAATACAGTTGAGTGGTTTATATGAACTGTGTTTCTAGGCCAGATCCTTCGAGCTTGATGAGGACACTTCGGAAGTTTGCTACCAGAAAGATATGGATGACGTGTTTTTTTCCCCACATTAGCCGCCTACACCAACCATTGAGACCCTACATCAGGGATTATAAGGGTGATCTCACAGTCCAGAAATAACTGTAATATAACCCTCCTTCAACCACACCATCGTTCAAATTTGACCACTTCAACTAATTTTACCAATCATTCCATCCTCCTACTGCTGCAGCCACAATGTTGCTTGTGGCTGTGGTTCGATATTTGCGTCTTAAGAGGGAATTCAATGCTGAGGTCATAATAGCATATCATTATCATACTAATTATCCCAAGATGACATGCCATTTGGCTTTGCGTCACACTTGGCTTCTTCTGGAAGCTTAATTAATCCAATGACCAGGCCACCGGGAGCTCTTGCCTTGGTGCCAAGAGCTGGTGTATACAGTACTTCCATTCTGTGGACTGCCAGTGCAGTCTAATATTTTTCTTTTTTTAGGAATACAGTTGTTCTGTGTTTTCTATTTCCATACCCGGAGTCGATGTTTAAAGATGGTTATCATTGTAAAGGGATAACTTTAGATGCACTTTGAAGCATCATCATGCCTATAGTTATGCTTAAATAGTTCCTGCATGGTCCACTAATGGAAACGCTCCAGTGAGTCTCAGAATCTTTAACAAACAAGGTGCATTACTCCCATCCGAGACGTCTATATTGAATCATGATGTTACGTTGCATGTTTTTCCACTTTATAGTATTACCTACAGATCATTGGCTCCAGCGGCTACTTGTTTTACAGCCCCTTAGGGCAAAATCTCAGAATCAACATGGAATGAAGCCAAGGGTCATTTTTTATTTATTACCTCTGCATTTGAGGCTGGAACATGCTTGCTTATAGCTGCACCTGTGTGAAAAGCCCAGCCTGTACTTTCCTGTCTAACTGGCCAGAAAGGAAATAGCACTAAACCGCCAGTGCTTTTGTCGTCTGGATCGTACCTTGCTGTCAGATTTGGGTGGCGGATGATGTAAACGCATGCTAGTCTGGTTTCTGCAACCACAGACATGTGCTCTCTCAGTTCATGCATTGTTTGCCAACAGACTTGCGTATGACCAATGTTTGATCATGAGTCTCCCAGAAATTGCTGAGAGCGTGCATTGTGTTTCCAGTCAAAGTGGGTGAAGCTGGAAAGCATTTGCGTTGAATCCACTGTCACACTCACTTAAGTGTAGACTGAATGCAGGTCTGGTAGAGTTGTTACGGACTCGCTGTTATGGGAGACCCTGGTTTTGGGTGCAGTGTTTTAGAGGCACATGAGAGAGATAAGAGACTATTTTAAACACATGCTTGTGCTCGACACAATCTTAAATGTTTCTAGAACAAACAACAGTATTGTTAGCGTTTTCTTTACGTCTTTTTTGTGGGGTTCACCTGTCATGGTCCCTGTTGAAAATAAGGAAATAAACAAGCCTGTTTGCTTAGCTGATTTAAACTGGTCTGAGCATGCAGGTCCCTAAAACCTGGAAAACAAGGTTTAGGCTGTTTTTTGTCCACCTGTTCTGGTCTAATTGTCATTAAAGTGCTTGTAATTAAGCATTATGATTCGTTCATTATGAATAGTTTGACGTTAGCATGTTCTTAAACTTGTTGCAGATACTTGAAACATGAAACATAAATTTTCTTAACTCCTGCCATCTTAAATGAATATTTTCAATGAGCTTGAAAGTAGGGCTGGACGATTAATCGAAAAGTAATCGAAACCGAAATTCAGAACCTCTAACCGACGTAAATTTTAATCCTTCCCCTTTAAAAACATAGCACGACTCTGCCCCGTCCAGTCAGTGGCATAAAAGCAAAACACGGAGGTGAACGCCGGTTCAACACCTAGTGATGGCGCGCGAGCGGTGAGCCTTGCGTCTTCCCTAAACTTTGTCAGTTGTATTTATTTTATGGTTTGGACATTCAAGTGATTAGACGATCGGATGTGTATTATTATATCGAGCTACCGCGTTCGCGCAGCTGAATTGTGGCACAAACATTCATACAAACAGTTGCTGCACAAAACGTGAAGATCGCGCGCACAGAGAGGAACGCAGATACTAGTTGTCAGCGCTGTCCTGTGATTTATCACTAAAGTAGCTTAGAAACTCAAAACTTATTAAAGCATTTATTTTTCTACTTTTGAAGAACTATTAACAACCCACAGCTTCACAATTAATAGAGAGACAGTATGACTAATTCACACGCAATCTGTGCTATCTGATTTACAACGAGCAGATAGTGACTAACTGCTGATAGTGAGCTATGTCAGATCGCTCTTTCAATAGGAAAAAATATAATAATAGTCAAGCATATTTACAGTAGCCTACAAACCTTGTCAGTGAACTATGAGGGCAAAAAAAAAAAAAAAACAGAAACAAAATAATCGTTCATTAATCGTAATCGAGGTAAAATGTTCAATTAATCGAGATTTTGATTTTAGGCCATAATCGTCCAGCCCTACTTGAAAGGTATCTTAGGTTACGTTTACACGACAATGATGTACGATAAACAGAAACGTTTTTCCTTTGCGATGACTAAAATGACTAAAAACACTGTATTATTCAAGCCAGGCCAGTAGTTGGCGATGTCACTTTGTAAAGAAACTCTATGCGCCTATAAACTGAACACATACAGTAATACGCATACGCATGGCGTCACCATTTTCATATATATATTCGGGTTTTTGTAGTTTACACGGAGATGATAACAGTATCGTTTTCAAAAATTGCACTTTGAAACCTGTTTTCAAAAGTTTGCATTGTTGTGTAGTCTAAATGAACGTCCAAAATGCATAAAAAGTTTCAGTTTTTAGTAGAAAATGGTGTTGTGTAAATGGCCCCTTAAAAGGTAGAATAATGTTCCCTCCTACATTTGGAACAAGCTTTGTGTTGTGAGTGTGCCTGTGACTAAGTAGTCAGCACACTAGGTTTTAGAACAGAACTCTGGCTTTCTTTTCTGTTTCTGGATAATTTAAGAGAAAACTTTAACAGTTTTTTTTTTTTTTTTTTTTTTTTTTTTGTGCTGCCTTTTAAGTGCAGTTATTTCCTTCAGGGAATCCAAATCTGGTTTATTTTACCATTATATGAGGAGATTGCAGCATAGAAAATGAAAAAAATATATACTAAGCAAAGGTTTGAGTCATGACTTTCTTCAGGGCTTGTTGAAAGCCCTCTTTCATCAGCTTTTGCCACTGGTAAAACCACAAGCTCTTAAATGAACTTATAAATAGTCTCTGGCATCTCTTGTCAATGTTTTCACTTGGGCATATATGTGTTTAGGCTTTTATTAGAACTATTTTGCATTTCATAGTTTAAGTCAAGTGGAAAATGTCTAGCTCTGAACACCTTTTATAAATAGTTTAAAACCATCAGGGATGTAAGCCAACACCTCAAGATTGTTTTCTAAAGGTGTGTTAGACCTGCAAACTTGCTCAGCTCCCCGTTTTTAAACCAGAGAGCTATTTACAGTTTGAACACTATAGTTTACTGACTTGGAAAAAACCCATACTGACATCTGCGTTTTAATAATCAAGGGCTTTGTACACTGGAATAGTGTTTATCCACTATATAATTAAACTTTTCCCAACGGAACAGATGTGTTAAGTCCTACAGCATTTGTGCTGCAGTTTATTTCAACAGGAACAAAAGGAATGATTCTTTACATTTAACAGCTGCGTAATTGTAAACCCTCAGCTCACAAATGCCATGCCACTTTAAAGCTGTGTAGCTACGGAATGTTGTGGGATGTTTATTTGTCCATGCAAAGTCTTGCTGTAAGAAATGTATCCCCCACATTCTTGGAAGTACATCCAAATCTATAGTAGTGCTGAGATAATGAAGTTGATCCTTATGTAGCCTTAATGTACATAAATCTAAACTCATGAAGATTTGGCTTTGCTAAACAAATTTGCCAATTAAACTGAAACTGTGAGGTCTTGTTTCAGAGTCTGGGTAAACAAGGATATGACATTTTCAGTCTTTCGACCTCTTTTGGTTTACAAGACTCTGGGGAGATGCACAGCCAGGAGCAACATTTAAGGCAAGAATCTTTGTATAACCTAATATATCTTTATTTCGACTCTCCAACACCCCCAAAACACCCTCCAGATGTACAAATTTAGTGAAGAATTCAGCCGCCTGACTGAGAAAACCACATTGGGCTTTTTTTTTGGGGGGGGGGGGGGGGGGGGGGGGGGCTTCGTTTTGACCGGCCATTGGGCAACCCTTAACTTTTCTTTGACATCCCCTCTTTCAATATAAAGTTAAATCAATCTTTTAATTGAGTCCTTATGGCTTTAAGCTAACTCATTAAAATTAGTTATATCCTCAACATAGTAAAGTTTCTATCCCTAGAGCAAATTATGCTTTTAATGAAGGGACCACAACAAAAACTGTTGTGGTTTCTGATATTAGTGTTTTAGTGTGTTTGTTTACTCTCTGAAATCGAAGAACAATAGGCTGTTCTTTTTATAAACGGCAGAATGAAAACCAAATATACTACATGAAACATGTATAATTTTACATCTTCTTCTTAAGTGTCAGATTCGCAAAGACATTGTACAGCTGGCATTTTATATGTGAGAACATTTAAGTTACATCCATAAACCAAAACAATGGAGATCTTCTCATGGGATGATCTCCAGATCATTGTATTTCCTTGAATCATTATGAACATATGGATGCGATCAGGGTGGTATTGCTACAGTGACAAATAGCCATGTGTAATGTGGGTGGTACAAAGTTACATTAGTACAAAATGCACTTCAGAAAGGTTTCATATTTGTTAACTTGTAAAACAAAGCCAAATAAAATAACTGCCATCATATTTTGTACATCAAACATTAGTCAAGAATATATCCCTTATGTGGCTTCGTCATCCTCTGGATTCAGCTGAGGTTTCCATCCATGAATTGTTATTGAAATTTGTCAGATGGTTTTAATGAATGACAAGAAAATTTTTTAAGACTATGAACAGTGGAAATAATGTTTGAATGAGAGCTCTGTGAAGCAATCATTAGCATTAGCATATTTATTTAGCATGAGAATTTATTGGGACACACAATATGCTGCATAAAACCACTTTATTTAAACAGAAAAAGTATGTATTTGTTTAATTTTGCATTTCCACATACTCGAGAGCTGAATATTGTTAGTTCATCTAACCTGCCCACAAACAAACCTAGCGCATTGCTATTTTATTTTGATAGCATGTACTGGATTGTAACATTGGATATGTATTGTACTGAATTGTAAGTTAAAATGAATAAAAATACTGGATGGTTACAGAAAATACTGGCTGTAACTGTAAAATTAAAGATTAGTTGTACTAATAGTTGTGGGATGAAAGCATCTGTTAAATGTCTACTTGAATTGAAATAATTAGATATTAGCCGTTAGGATCCCTTGTTTCTACAGGCCGGGTGGTCAGTGCAATTGTTTTTCCGCTTGTTTTTGCAAGAGGAGTGTGTCAGATCCTGCCAGGCATAACCTTTGACCTTTTGCAACCATCCCAGATCAAACATCCTTGGATTCCTGACTTCTACAGACTCTTGGCACCGGCCGCCAGTGAAGTCATCACCCAGTGAGTTTAGCACCCCTGACCTATTGACTGTCACAGTGTAATCAGAGATGACCTGTTGTGTTTCCACCGCCCCGTCAACCTCCATTATCATGTCCTTTGCCTCTCATAAATATATGACAAGCCAAACTTAACTTGCGCCCTTTGATCCGACCTATTTCTGGCGGTGTAGAGGTCAGCAGAGCAGAGCAGTTTTGTTTTTGTTATTTCTGCTCATTTTCCCATCTCCCTCAAAGCTGATTCCATTGCCTTAGTTGGAAATCATCAGATCTCCTGTGGTTCATGTGGATTTTGCTCCTGCTTTCACATTTACATGCACTGTAAGTAAACTGTAGGTAAACTTTTTCTTTTTTCAGGGCGTTCAAACAACTATGAAACAATATAATGTAACAGGCCAGAGAAGTTTTTTTTTCTTCACAATTGAATATTTACTATTACTTTTTACTTTAGTGTTAAAAGAATAGTTTACTCAAAACTGAAAATTATCCCATAATTTACTCGCCCTTAATTCTAGGTGTATATGACTTTATTCTTTCAGCCGAACACAATCAGAGTTATATTAAATAATATCCTCTCTCTTCCCAGCTTCATAATGGCATTGAATAGTGCCCGAGTTTTTGAATATACAAAAAGCGCATCCACCCATCATAAAAGTAATCCATACGACTCCACTGGGTAAATAAAGGCCTTCTCAAGCAAATCGATGGGTTTTTGTAAGAAAATATCCATATTTAAAACTTTATAAACTGTAATCAATGGCTTCCGGCAAAGGCCGTAAACGAGTTCACAGGAGAATCGAGTTCTGGCGGAAGGGTGACCTCTGACCCGATGTATGACATTCATATGGTTTGGCAACTTCTTGTTTTAGACTTCTACACAGCAAAATCTCCAGAGTTAAATTAACTCTGCTCAGAGTACATATGGTCCCTCTCTAATTAGTGTTAAAATAACACTAAAGTAGAGTTAAAGTTAATGAGATAATTAACCCTTTCGCACGTAAGTTTTAAATATTCTGGCTGACCCCCCAGCGTGAGTTTTTTGAAGCGACCGTTATTTAGAACGTATCACTTTATGGTTTCCATGGTGACGCGTCATTGCTTGTTATGTGACACACCGCAGCACTGTATGAATGATAATCTGCTTTCATTTAATTTTTCCTTTGTTATTCAAAATATTCACAAATTTGTTGACTATAGCATGAAATATCTAATATTCCGATTGACAAATATGTTCAAATGGATGTGTTTTGCAGTTTAAACACCTTTATAACGATCATGTTAGTTGAGCCATATGCGCGATGGGCGCCGCCATGTTAGTTTGCGCCACACAGGGAATCGGATCTGTTGGATTTACAACCCGTGAATTTATCCACTTCTCCCGAAATACATGAAAGTAAGTGAGTCGGTGAACTGGGGAAGAACAGAGTAAGCTTTAAAGTTACTTTCACAATGTGTATCTGATATGAATAAAACGTGTCATCTAATTATAATGGAAAGGGTTGTTATTTCCGCTTCTATAGACACCATTGTGTATTTAACAAACTCTAAATATATTGTTTTGTTAGTACTCGTGTGTATTTAAATGTCTGAAATCTACAATAAACATTATTTGGTTGAAAACACTGCATATATGTAATATATGAAAAGCGCTGCGCGCGTCCGTCTCTGGTTTAGCGCCAGCCAAAGCGCGCACGCACATTTGAATTTGGCAGTTGATCACGCGATGCACTGAACTGATCACACCGGTGTGATCGTACGCTCCTGGGGCCAGACAAGACTGATCACACCGGTGTGATCGTACGTGTTAAAGGGTTAAGCAATTAATTAAGTGATGATTGTGCATTAGTGATGAACACCTGCTGTTAACAAGCAGAATCACTGAAGAAAAGAGAAACACAAGAACTACAGCTGACAGCCTTATTAATTGCTTAATTATCTCATTAACTTTAACTGCTTCAGTGTTACTTTAACACTATTTAGAGAGAGACCATATGTACTCTGAGCAGAGTTGATTTAACTCTGGGGATTTTACTGTGTAATTTGTGACCGATATTTTGTTGTCATTATTTATTCTATCCAAAAGCATTCTATCCTCTACACTTCCACATTCGTCAATTCTTACCTTAGCTTATGCTACGTTGTACGTCCTTCGTCATACGTCCTACGTCATATGTCGGGTCAGAGGTCACCCTTCCTTTAATTCATCGTTAGCCTTTTTAGTTCGGCACTATATTGTATTTTAAAGAGATGATTATCTTATCACATTCGTGCCTCAGAAAGTCAGAACTTGTTTTTTGCTTGTACTACACTATATGAAAGCAAACAACCCTACCTGTGCTTTACATCAGGTATTTTTCTTGCGGTATTCAGTGTTTGGCTCCTAGTTGTTGCTGTAATTTATGTGCAGTGGATTTGGTTTGGAAATGCCTCCTCAGCCAAAGTGTTATTAAATCAACCACTCACCATCAGTCATAAATCAGTGTGTTTGCCGAGTGGTTGTGAAAGCAGGCAAGAAATGTGGCTACGTTGAACCTTTGACATTCAAGATGTAAATATTGATCAGTAATGCTCTAACAACCAGCCAGAACACACTAGTCACTGCATAACAATGTGCTAACAACCACTCCGAAGAAAATCTAGTTGTTTAGGTCTGTTTTTACTGAAATTGTATTGTATGTTCACAACTTGATTCATTGATTTGTTTGATCTTCTTCTTGGCTAGAAACATTCAACAGTAACTAGAACTCAAAAACAAATATCCTTTCCAACATTACCTCCCTAAAATAATTTAAAAAACAAATTAATAACAGTCATCCTCTTTAATAAAAGGGTCATCCCATCTCAAAAAGGGGTTACCTCCCTGAACGCACTTACCTCCCCCCCAGAAAGCAATTTATTCCCATTTGTCAGATTACAGCGGGAGTTGTCTTCAGCAGGGGGCCAGGATGAATCTCTGGTGGTGATACTTTTGGCGGCTCCCGGGCAGAAGGGGTCTTCCACTTGGCTCATTCATCGCAGTGGTCTGCCAGCAGTGTTGGTAGCCAGGCTACTGTCAAAACTCAAGCTCTCCAACCCTCCAAAGATAACAGGCCCCTGCACCTCCTCCGCTGGTCTCCCTGGGTTAAATAACCTGCCTCATGCTGTGATCTGAAACGCGGACCCATGCTTGGCGCACCATGGATGCATTTAGAGTTGGCTTGTGCTAACATCGCCATAAACCAACAAACGAATAGGTTTTCCAAAACTCATAACACTAAACTTTTACAAACCTCATATTTTAGCCTGTTAAAGATGCATAATGCAGAATATTGTAATAGTTTTGCCTTGTAGATGGCTTTGTTTCAGTTGTGAATTAGTAATCATCTACTGAAGCAGCCCAATGCGATTTAACAAACATTAAATAGCGGTGACAACATGTTTCTGTGCGAGTGTGTGTCCATACTGTATGTGTGTGCGTTTGAGTGGTAGAGAGAGTGGGAGAAAGAGAGTATGTGCTATGCAATAAAGCGGTGAATGCTTTGAGAAACAGAACATTTTGGCAATCATTTGTTTCTATTTCCGAACCAATGCGAAATCTCATTGGTCCAAAAGAAGTAAAATCTCGTTCATTTTCTCCATTGGATAATTGACATTAAAGGGGTCATGAACTGCATTGTTTTATTGTTTTATAATGTTTCCTGGGGTACACTTATAATGTTAGTATGCTTTTTACATCCAAAAATTGTCATAACTTATAAATAAAAGGCATTTTTCCTACCCTGATTTTAGCCCTCTGGTTTGAACGCTCTGTTTTAAGGGGCGTGTCTGCTGTGAGACTTCAGTGTAAACGCCCACTGCTGTGATTGGCTGACATCTTTACATTTAAAATAGCCAAGTATTACTCTCTCTTTTACTGCGTTTTTACTATTACAGCTCTCAAGGTTAACTAATCGTGAAAAGAGTTGCATTACATTTAGATCTATGGCATTATATTTAGATCGCAGCATGAAAGGTTGCAGAGATGAACACTGTGTAGCCGATCACATACATGTTGTTGAGCGCATGAAAGCAGTGATCTCGTCATTGCAACTCAATTTCTGTACACTAACAAATGCTTTCATCTTCACTGACAGTGCAAACGTGATATAACTATATATATGACTCTAAAGCCATTATGTACACAGTCTTGAACCTTTTATCTGATTTAAAAATGTGAAATTCGTAATGTGGTTCACCTGTGATTCACTTGTAAATCCCTATAGGTAAAAGTGAATGGGAAAAATACAACCAGAACGAAAGCCACTGAAAAAGTGGGTGGGCACTAATGCACTCTATTATACATTAACTATTTTCTGATTGGCTGTTAGGTTGTCACATCACACAGCAGTTTCACGTTCATTGTGGACAGGCAAATCGTTTGTCACTGGAAACTTGCTGCATCACGGCCACAATATTTGTTGCGTGGGAAGTTGAATCCAGGCTTAACTGTACAAACATCAATCAGAGATTTTAGGCTTTTCTGTCTGACAGGATGTTTATGTTGCTTTGTGAAAAGTCTTCAAAGCAAACAAAATAAGAATAATAAAGACAACTGCCAAAACTTTGTACAATTTTCTCCAGTTTAAAGATAAAACAGAAGAAGATTTTCCCATAGAGAAACCTGAGCCATACCTGGGGTTTACTTTGAGTTTGCATTAAAAACTTGTCAACAACGCTGTGGACAAATCATTCATCACTTAGCACTCAGTACCTCAGGGTTCCCAGAATTCTTTTGGGCCTCATTAATGGCTATTCATGAGCATTCACACCTGACAGGGCCAATACAGTAGTCTTAAGCTCTGTACTGAGTGCAAGGAAACTGAGCAAAGATGCAGATGGGCATCTGCAACATGACAAAATACAGTGCGCAGACCTCCAGGGAGGAAAATCGAGGGTGCTGGTGCTTTCGTTGGAGAATGAAAGGCAGCTTTGTGAAGTCACAGTCGCCTTTATAAAGCTCTGTTGTGTGTGAATAAAGTCTAGGCCTGCTTTAGATTTAACTCTTTAGTACAGCTTCCCCATCCCGCTCTGTTTCCAATCCATGCATTTAAATGGGGCACTTATATGCCTCACTGGAACAAGAGCCGTAATTGGCTCTTTGACCTCTAGAGGAACTCATTTGTAAACATCATTAGGGAAAAAAGGTGCTTTGTGATGTATATTGAATTTAGCTTCACCAGCTGAAATGGATTCAGCTCGTAAAAAAAAAAAAAGCCTGACGGAGGGTGAATGTAAGTTCGCATCAGACTCGTATTTGAACTAGAGATAAATTAGGTTGTTTTTTATCAAATGTTCCCTACTCTCTCCAGTAGGGAGTCTGGTCATTAGGAGGCCAGCGTGAGTCCGGGTTTGCTGATCCGAGGGGGCTGCCCTCTCTCAGGCCTAGGGCTCTGCAGGAATGTGGAGGGAGTTCTGACTCACCCCTCCGCTCCAGGCCAAGAGATCCCACAGAGTGACATGAAAGACGAGGTGCTGGAACGAAAGATGTTGAGGACTATTAACTGTGTGCATTTATCAAATTTTTGGGCCACATAGTCTTCGATTTTTAAAATCAAGTGAAAGCTGGGTGATGTTTCAAGAGAATTGTAATGCAACAGGCAAGGAAAGGTTGGAAGATGTAGGAAAACAGCCTACCATGAGTTATAGAATGATTACTATTTTATGGGCTTTTAATTCATAGCAGTGGAGACACAAAAGGAAATGGTGGGATAGTTTTGGGAAAGGTGAGCTTGGATACAAACGGGATACAAGTTCCCTCAACCACCTGAGAAAATGCTGTGTGATGAATGGAAATGCTAATTGATAGTTTTCTGCAGGCATTATGAACCTCCTCAGTTGACATTTAAACATTTAAAATCTCTTTTTATTCTATATTAATAAAGAAAGTGAAATCTGAAGGCCTGTTCCACCAAGACAAATGTTTGGTGGGAAAATGTGGTCCAATAAACATTTAAATTTGTTAAAACGTCTGTTTAGAACGACAATTTTTTAAACGCGACAATTTTCGCACTGCAAACAACTGGCCAACCAATAAGATTTGCTCTTTCAGTCACATGCCCAGAGCTGCTGCTGTTACATAAAACTATAGGCTTGTTCGACTTCATGCGGTGCCACAAAGATCAGCTGCTAACCAGAAAGCAATGCATTCTGGTTAGAAAATTTGTCCGACTTTGATCGGCGTTGCAGCCGCCTAACAATCACATGTGCCATCAAAGTACAGAGAGTGCAAAATAAGACCAGCCGTATAGGTCAGGCACTGCAGTTGGTCAAAACCGGCTGCAAAAGCCTTGATGACAACATTTTATTCCCATTGATCGGATTCTGTGATGACAAGGACGACGTGTGTTGCGTGTTTTTTCTTAGACAAGTTCATGTATTTGGCCAATCTTGATATTGAATATCTGAAATTCAAACAAAACATTAACAAAAATTAAGATTATGCTATTTAGCAAATATTTATTCTTATTTCCACTGCATCCACTTCTTCGGCTACAATCAACGCAAAAATCGTGTGGTCTGCCATGAATGACGTTGGTTCAGCACACTACAGAAATCACGAAGTGTCCGACCTGAGGGCCGTCTCTGTACTTCTCCCCCCGCCTGCAACCAGCAGATCTCGCCAGCCAGTGGAAGCCTAGTGTAGTTCATCTCGATCAAGCCTAATGACTTGGTGGCACTCACGAGCAGACTATTTTGCTTAGTGACAGTGAATAGCAGAGGAAGAGTTTTTTTTTCACTTTATACAACTTGAAATCTTAAAGGTGCCGTAGAACGTCTTTTTAAAAGATGTAATATAAGTCTAAGGTGTCCCCTGAATGTGTCTGTGAAGTTTCAGCTCAAAATACCCCATAGATTTTTTTTTATTAATTTTTTTAACTGCCTATTTTGGGGCATCATTAAATATGAACCAATTTAGGCTGCGGCCCCTTTAAATGCTCACGATCCCCACCCCCGGAGCTCGCGCTTACCTTAAACAGTTCACACAGCTAATATAACCCTCAAAATGGATCTTTACAAAGTGTTCGTCATGCAACATGTCTAATCGCATAATTATGGTATTTATTTGGATGTTTACATTTGATTCTGAATGAGTTTGATGGTGCTCCGTGGCTAAAGCTAACATTACACACTGTTGGAGAGATTTATAAAGAATGAAGTTGTGTTTATGAATTATACAGACTGCAAGTGTTTAATAATGAAAATAACAACGGCTCTCGTCTCCGTGAATACAGTAATAAACGATGGTAACTTTAACCACATTTAACAGTACATTAGCAACATGCTAACGAAACATTTAGAAAGACAATTCACAAATATCACTAAAAATATCATGTTATCATGGATCATGTCAGTTATTATTGCTCCATCTGCCATTTTTGCTGTTGTCCTTGCTTGCTTACCTGTATAAAGTCTGATGATTCAGCTGTGCACAGATCCAGACATCCTGCCCTTGTCTCATGCTTGAACATGAGCTGGTATATGCAAATATTGGGGGCGTACACCCCGACTGTTGGTGAAACAGTTGGTGTTATGTTGAGATTCGCCTGTTCATCTGAGGTCTTTTAAACAAATGAGATTTATATAAGAAGGAGGAAACAACAATGTTTGAGACTCACTGTATGTCATTTCCATGTACTGAACTCTTGTTATTTAACTATGCCAAGATAAATTCAATTTTTAATTCTAGGGCACCTTTAACTATTATTAATATATGTAGAAATTACAGTACAAAATAACTATGTAGATTAATAAATGCTGTATTGTTCATTGTTAGCTCATGATAGCAAATGTATTAACTAATGATAACAAATGAATTCATTGTAAAGTGTTACCAAAAAAGAAAAAAAGAAATGAATTTAAACAAAGAAGGTGATTGCATCTCAAAGAGTATAAAAAGATGTTATTGTCTGCAGATTTTCTTTCAGACACAACAGAAGTACTGTTTACCAAACAAAAAGGCTTACAGGTTAGTTCTGACCTTTAATCTAACTTCTAATCTTTTAATGTGCCCTCTAATTATGTACAAACAAATCAACTACAACCTCATCTAAGCAAGAAACGACCAAAGAAATCATATGAATACCGGACCCCATGTACACAGACGTCCATTGAGTGCTAGCATACAGTAGCTGGATTATTGAAGGCCTATTTTTACTTTTTCCAGCTATCCCATGTCTTCACGTGTTCTCTCTAATGAAAGAGGCTGTCTGTTCCATCCTCCTTTGAAGACATTCCTCAGACATTACCTTATTAAACCAAGATGTGTTTGGAGTGGGTGTGGCCCGGGGCACAGAGAAAAGGGACAGTGTGTCAGCACTAACCGAGATGTGGGGAGGCCACGCCCCAGACGTATGACATCATCCACAGGATTCCCACAAGTCTGGACTGTTTTCTGCAGCACGTGTTGTACGTGCCCCACAGCCGTTTGATGTTTTAGCTGCAGTGAAGAAAGACAGGGATAAATAATATTTGGGTGGAGAAAGTGGATTTGTCCTCATAGCTGACTTTGTGGAGGAAAAACATGTGATCTATTAGTGAATATTACAGCCTGATGTTTTGTGTCACAATAGCTAAGTTCAGTTTGAAGGGTTAGTTCACCCAAAAATGAAAATTCAGTAATTTATTACTCACCCTCATGTCGTTCCACACCTTTTAGTCCTTCGTTGATCTTCAGAACACAAATTAAGATATTTTTGATAAAATCCGATGGCTCAGTGAGGCCTGCATTGCAAGCAAGATCATTAACACTTTCAGATGCCCAAAAAACTACTAAAGACATATTTAAAACAGTTCATGTGACTACAATGGTTCAACCTTAATATTATAAAGCGATGAGAATACTTTTTGTGCGCCAAAACACAAAATAACGACTTTATTCGACAATATCTAGTGATAGGCGATTTCAAAACACTGCTTCATGAAGTTTCAAAGCTTTACAAATTTTTTGTTTCGAATCAGTGGTTCAGAGCACCAAAAATCACACGATTTCAGTGAAGGAGGCTTCGTTATGTCATAAGTGTTTCAAAATTTCAATAGTTCACGTGATTTTGGCAGTTTGATACACGCTCCAAATGAGTGATTCGAAACAAAAGATTCGTAAAGCTGCGAAGCTTCATGAAGCAGTGTTTTGAAATCGCCCATCACTAGATATTGTTGAATAAAGTGCACAAAAAGTATTGTCGTTGCTTCACAACATTAAGGTTGAGCCACTGTAGTCACATGAACTGTTTTAAATTGAAAGTGTTAATTATCTTGCTGGCAATGCAGGCCTTAATGAGCCATCGGATTTCATCAAAAATATCTTAATTTGTGTTCCGGAGATGCACATTCCGAAGGTCTTACGGGTGTGGAACGACATGAGGGTGAGTAATAAATTACTGAATTTTCAGCTTGGTCGTTTTAATGGTGCAGAAATTACATGTTTGCTTTGAAGTACTCTCGTTTTTTAAAAGCAGATTGATGGCTATAAGTGCAAGAAAGACATTTATTAGCAAATTAATGCACAAAGGCAAAACAATCAATATTTACTAATCAACTTTAATAATGATGTCAAAAAAGTTTTTTTAAAGTGAATTGAATAAGTGCATTGTGAACTAAAATGGACTTAACATTTAATTTGAAAATACAAGAAATAGTGTCGTTTACTGTATGTTTCAAAAGACATTTCTTGATCGTTATACTATCGGAAAAGAATTAATAATTTTAAAACTGACTACTACTGTAAATACAAAACTATTCCTTGTTATTATTGCTAGTTTAAGTTTACTAAACTCTAAAACATGTTTGTGATGGAATTACTGTTTAATGTGAAGTACAAAAAAATAGACACAACTAAATCAGCGCTTCTTGTAAACACATTTTAGTGCATCTGAACAGATTCTTGCGGTTTCTCTATTGCTTAGTGTTGAGTGAAAACAGGCCAATGGCAGTTTTCTGCTTGAAGCCAATATCACTGCTTCAGTCAATATACAGCGCACTGATTTTATTAGTGACAGATTGAAGTGTTCTGCTTGAATATATAAAATTTTAGCTTATCCTTAGATTAAACAATAAGTCTTTGTTTGCTACTTTGATGGACAGAATTAAGCTTTATTTATTATTGAAGCCAGCATAAGAAATGCTTTTAGTTGTACACAAATTCTCAGGTTTATTCATACGGTCTCTAACAAAAGAATAATAGCGTTTGTAAATGCGATAATATTTATAACAAAAGGAAATTTTTCTGTTTACCTTTGCACCTTTAACTAGACCTTAGTAAAGGTGTAATGGACATATAATCCCACAAATGCATTTATGTTAAACTTGGCATTGTGTATTATGAATACTAATAGGTCCAACAAAAAATTGCTTCTAAATTAATAAAATCATTTAATAGACTTTAGTGTAGTTCACTTAGCCCAAGAAAAGCACGTTAATGGATGCTCTCTCCTTGTTAACACCTGAAACATCCTTTAAAGCCCTGAATGTTTGTAGTTGATCTCCACCAAACAGCATGATTTTTCTCAGTACATAAAAGCATATGCAGCCCCATCAACATGTTGTTGACATTCTTCACCATAAATGGGGCTTCATGTTGGCTACGACTGTATCCCACATCAAACGAGATGGGGGGTTTTTTTGTTTTTTTTTTCACAGCCAGTGAGTAAATGGTTTGTAAACTCTGGCTGGAAATGCATGGAAAAAAAGCTTTGGTGGTGTATATTAAAGAGCAGTTACGAGGGCCACAGGTGCTCTCTCTGGAAAATATTTTCCCAAAAGGCACAAATGTTAGCTGAAGTCTGTTTATGCAATTAGGAACAAACTATTGGTTCATGTCCTTTGATTTTTACTTTTATTCAGTCTTGCAAACTATGTTTGTATATGGGGGTGATATAAAATGAAGCGTAAAATCTTTTTTACGCATACTAAATATGTATATCGGTTTACGAAGGTATCTGGTAAAGTCAGCACTGTGGATTTGTGTGTGTTAAATGAGTGTCTCAGCTGTAAAACCATCTGTTCAAGTCATTTAGAATGTTTTCAGAGGACTCACTAGCAACATGATCAGTGACTCAGGTCTTTGTTTAGATGTTATTCCAGCTACTCTTTCAGTTGTGCTACTTTAGCCTAGCGTGCACTAAAACACAGACATGTGACACTATTTCATGTCTCAAGTGTGCAACAAAAAACCCTAGATAATTACTAACAGCACGACTCCATTTCTGATGGTTAGGTATGTTAGCTTATATGTAATAGGTTGTTATGTTAGGTTCTATGTTATGTTAGTTTAGCTATGATATAGGTTATGTTATGTTAGGTTAGATTATGTAAAAGGTTGTTAGGTGAGCATATGTGATGTTGGGATGTATGTAAGGTTAGGTTAGCATATGTTATATGTTGTTATGTTGTATGTAATGTTAAGTTATGTTAGGTTACCTTATATGTCAGGTTGTTATGTTAGGTTGGATGTGTTGTTACAGCAGGTTAGCTTATATGTTGGATGTATGTGTTATATAGGTTTGGTTTATGTTAGGTTATCTTATGCTGTATGTTGCATGCAGATTATGTTTCTAAGTTATGTTAGGTTATATGTTGTATTATGTTAGTTTAGGCCAACATAATATTATAACATGGCAGAATAAACTTGTAATACACACCTTAGCTGCATTTAGCTGTGTAAATGTGCAACAAAACATTCGGGACAAAAGCATTTTGCAATGTTCACAAGGCCTTAAGGAACATAACAAGTCCATGCATAGGAGGTTATTGTACCGCAAAGAAAACTAGCTGCTTCAAAACATTCATTCACTTAAAATATGCTTGTTGTGCTTTTACATCCCTTTGTGCATCAAGATTTTCCCAGAGTGAAACACAACAAAAATTTGTGAGGCAGTGATTTTACATAAAAACATCAAATGCTTATGAATACAACCAAATTTGGAGGTTTAAGCCTTTGAAGTCTCAGAAATGTTGCGTTTTTGCTAAATAAAATTGAGAAACAGCTGCGTGAGATGTGAATGTGAGCAGACAATGTGCCGAGCCGGGCTAATTCCCAGCTGCGTTTGAGCTTTTGTGACTAGCTGGGCCATTTTCCAATCACCTCTTGTGAACTCTGTGGTCACTGTTCTGTGATGATTACAGGATTTGTCAGGGCATGAGGATTTTTTGGTAGGCTACTGTAGCACATGTGGGCTAAACTGGCCAGGTGACTGAACATCACAGTCGGATCTGAGGGGCCGAGTCGCTTTTTGGCTTGGGCTCCTGGAATCTGACCAGCTTTAGAAGAAAATCGGACAGGTCAGCATTTGGATGGGATACAAAAATACCCCCGATATCCAATCCATTCACAGCTGGGACACAAGAGTGCATGTGGATGAGGGGGTGGTAGAAAGAAGACACAGGAATGCAGTCGACGCCAGCTTGCTCTTTGGCCTTTCAGAGGTAACCAAGCATATCCTCCCAAGCCTTTAGCCTCCCTGCCTCATTCCGTAGCGGATAAAAGAACAAACCTTGGCTGAGTCGCAAAAGAGAAGGAAAAAAGAGGTGGTTGATTCAGGATCAATCCTTTTCACTGTGCAGTGGTCCATCTATGGTTGTATCTGGAGACATCAGAAGCTACATAACATTGTACTAAAGGTGCGATCATAATATAAACATTACAGCAAAATTTTGTTTGCAAAAAAGGTTCATTGTCTATTGTCAATAGTGTAGGGATGTATGAAGCACAGAAGTCACTTTCAAATCAAGCTTTCTTTTGATCAGCATGCCAAATTTGCATGACCATCTTTTTATCCTTTATCCTTTATTTAACCAGGAATTATCTCATTGAGATATAAATCTCTTCGACCAGGGAGTCCTGGCTAAAATGGCAGCACAAAAGTTTCACATAAACATATTACAAACACATATAAAACCAGAAATATAAGAAAAAAAAGTCTATGTAAAACATTCACAGGTTTCCTTCAGGTGGGACTCGAATAGGTTTCTAAAAATATTTAAAGATGGGAGTGCTTCTAACATCATAACACACTGCATTTCATTCCAAAACCTTGGAGCATAGGAGGAAAAGGCAGATTTGCCAAACTCTGCATGCTCTTGGAACAGTTAAAAGTCATTTAGAAGAAGATCTAGTCCTATAATTACAAGTATATATGATAAGAGATTATAAATTTACCTAATTATGGCTTGGCAATATATATTTTTTTTCCTTTGGTACAAGGACCAACCAACCAATTTTTAAAAAGTACAATGATGGGTACTTAAACCCGTTGTGAAATCTTTGAAGGGAAATTTTTCACCTACACGTAAATTCCAGATTGTGTGTTTCCATTGAAATGACTGGATTTTACCCACGAAAATTCATGGAACAATGGTAAATGTGACCACACCATGGTCTCATTTCAATTTCACACAAAGAAGAAAATTCTGCCATCACTGTCTCATTTCATTGCAAACTTTCTTCTGAGGAACACAAAAGGAGATATTTTGAGAAATGTTTAAGCTGCTCTTTTCCACACAATAGCAAATAGTGACCAAGGGATGCTTCAAAAAGAATAATGAAGCACCATATAATGTGGTCCATGCAACTATACAGCTATTGAGAATGGTTTGTTGAAAGATACAAAAAATGAAAAAAAAAATGAAAACAAGATTAGTTTGAGCCTGAAAGTGTCTTGAGGCCAGTGTTGGGGAAAGTTACTTTTAAAAGTAATGCATTACAATATTGCGTTACTCCCTAAAAAAGTAACTCATTGCGTTACTTCGTTACTTTTTGTGAAAAGTAATGCGTTACATTACTTTTGCGTTACTTTTTCTCACTGGGGCTGGGCTTGTTTGTTTTTTAATAACAACAAAAAAGTTATATTTTTGGCAAAAAGGCCCTTTCCCACCAAAAGTGAAATGAATAAGCCTCAAGCTGAAGGAAAAGCATATTTACACCTGTACAGTAGAGGGCGCAGCTCAAACAAACCTTTCTAATCTAAAGTATTTTTTGCTTATTAGTATGGTTGAATTAGGTATATTGAAGATCAGCAGCAAAGACATTGGTTAATAATTGAGATTAAATACATAAAGTATATTTGTGTAATTTAATATAGTTAATTATTACAGGTTTGCAAAAATTCTGAGATTGCATTTCACTGTTTTTATTCATTTTGAGGAATACTGAATGTTTTCATGCAAGTGAGATAAGTAAATGCATGTTCACATTTAGTCTAAAACTACAATAACCCTCATGTTCACACAGCGCACACAACACCCTCTGCACTTTATTTCTCTCAACATGGGGACAGGAGAGTTGTCAGTCAATAAATGTGAAAAAGTAACTTGCATTACTTATTTGAAAAAGTAACTTAGATATTTTGTTGTAAATTGAAAAAGTAATGCGTTACTTTACTAGTTACTTGAAAAAGTAATCTGATTACGTAACTCAAGTTACTTGTAATGCGTTACCCCCAACACTGCTTGAGGCTGATAGCCTTCTGATGTATTTTGTGATTTGTGGTGGTAAATTCCAGATGATATATCCGATACTGTTGTTTTTCTTTTTTTCTGTGAAATCATCAACTTTGTCATTGTTTTGTAATGAGTGAATCATTTAATATAAACTTAAAAAATTTTATTCATACAATATATTGATTCTAAGAAGGATTAAAGAAACAGATGGCAATCCAAGATCTGCAGAACAGATTTGAGGTCTATAGTTCATAAAAGGTGAAAAATAACAGCTGACAGCTTCTGTGAACTTGTTTTGACATTTTTTTCTTCCAGTAATTTAGCAGAATTCATTGGAATTATTAATCAAAAAGTCTCCAGTTTATTTATTTAAATTTGTAATCCCTTTCAGAGGCCAAGATGAGCATCCCTGCTGAAAAGAGTAGTTCAGACCAGAATGAATTTTCCTGCTTGTCCGATTTGGCTGTACTTTGTTGTTCGGTGTTGTTTAACAGGATTTCTATTAATTCTGATAATGATTCGTTGTGTACTAGTTGTAGTACATAGTTGTCTCGTTTATTACTCACATGGTATTGCATTTTTGTGACTTGATCTCGCAATTACAAATTTATTTGACATATTTGCGATGTAATTTCTCAATATTTAGACAGTACATTCAAAACTGCGACAAGAAAGGGCCTCCAGAGTTCATTTTTTAAGATGTTTCTGTGTTCTCTTTGTTTGAAACAGCTTGGACAACTGGATAAAGCTGTGTCTGCTGCTCATACATATTTCCAGGCCAACCCTGAGCATGTGGAGATGGGCGAGGACCTGGAGCAGTACAAAGCCCAGAAGGGTGTAAAAGAGGAACACTTCATTGACCGGGAATCCCGCCCACATCAGGTGAGTGACTGTCGACCCCAATTACTAGTCATGCACCGAAATGTAGTTGGTAGCCAAAAAAACGAAAGTCAGCAGTTTATTTAATAATCAACACTTGAATAAAAATAAATCAATAATTGCATTTAAATTCAGTTTTTTAATAATATATTAATCTGTTGTTGAAATAAAAACATTTAAACGGTTTATAAACGGTGAATGTAATAACAGTTTTATTTAAATATACATTAAATAATGTGCATATTTTGCATATCAAAATGCTCCTCTTTAGAGTTATGGACATTGAATGACTTACCTGAGGTAAATGTAAGGTTACATGACATTGTTTAAAAGCTGTTTTAATGACATCTTTCTGTGGTTGAAACACTGATTGAGCGATTGCATGAGACATGATACATTTCAGTAAGTTGTACTGTATCTTTAAACATACCTTCTGATGTTCATTCATGTTTATTTCATGCTGTAACTTGTAGTAAAGAGGAAGAGATAATCGGTTCACATGCTGCTTGAACTGAAGCACAATGACATTAATTACTTGAATTTCGTTCCAAAATTGACAATTTAAAAGCCCAGACTTTGTTTCATATCAAAAGCAACAATTTGTGAAAAATAACAGGCATGCATGCTACAATTTAAAGTTTGGTGAAGTTTTTTTCACGCATCAACTGCACAGTATAGACTAAAATATCTCAGCTCATCAAAGTGAAGATTGATTAAAAACGACAAATCAGCCCTCCAAATCTTTGGCTGAAAACTAAAATAAGTTTTATTCAAATATTTTCGGTTGCCAAAATTTCGGTACATCGCCAATTACACCACTGCTTGATGCTTCTTGAACCTGCAAATACACCCTACAAGGATTAAGATCCAAGTTCGGTATCTTTGTATTTACAGAGAGCCTTTTTTGCTGGGGTGAAGCTGTACGACAAAGGCAACTACGAAGCGTCTGTGACAGTCTTCGAAGAGGCTCTAACTGAGTATTATCGTGCCGATGTGGAGTGTCGGGCCCTCTGTGAAGGGCCGCAGCACTTCGAAGAGCAGGATCATGTCTTGTACAAATACAACCTCTACGAGCTAATCTCAGGTACAGATGCTTATGTACTCAAAGCTTTTCTGCTTCCTGTTAATGTGGTAAAGCTATCATCTGCGTTCTTGAGAAGGGTCTGGGAATTTTCCATTTTCAAGTGGATCTTTGGGACTTTCTGTTGTGGATATCATGTCTCTAATGTCACTAAGCTATTTGTGTTTCCAGTAATGGAGATCTTCCTGTTCTCTGACCTCTGTGTAAGTCTTTTCTGAGTAAGCAAGTGCCTGACCTTTTTTTCTGTAGTACAATCTGTTATTGTTGTGTCTGACAGGCAGTTCATGATAGTACAACACTGAGCAGCTTCAAAGAGTGTGACATATGGTTGCCCTATACGATGTTTTGCACGTAATTTTTTCAACTTGAAAAGTTTCTTTGAATCAAAGCTGAATCCACTGTTTTATTATTTATAATTTATCGATACTGAAGAGGCTCACTTTAACTTTAGCCTTTGAAGTTACTCTGGGAAAAAAGGCTTGTCTGATAAACATGCAAAACACAAGCCATGTTTTGTCTGCATTGCCTTCTTTCTCAAAACCAGACTACTGTTTTTAATTTCAGCAGGCTACACATAGTCCAACTGAGATTTAATGTTAATATCAAAGTGATTTTATATATTTAATGTTTAGTTTAGTATACTGTTTAGTTTATCAGTGTTTGCTTTATTAAAAACTGTTTTTAACATTGACAATAATAAGAAATGTTTCTTGAGCAGCAAATCATCATATCAGAATGATTCCTGAAGGATCATGTGACACTGAAGACTGGAGTAATGATGCTGAAAATTCATCTTTGAATCACTGGAATAACTTACATTTTAAAATATATTCAAATAGAAAACAATCATTTTTAAATTGTAATAATATTTTATTTAAATAATTGCAGCCTTGAGCCTTGTGAGCAAAGAGACTTCTTTCAAAAACATTAAATCTTTTGAATGGCAGTGTATTTCATTTATCATATTCATATAACCAGTTATTGACAGAACTACAATTCTAGCTGCTTTCTGTCCAGCTTGTAATGCTTCAATTTCAGTAAAACTGCTGCAATGGTAGTGTGAAGGGAACCAATATAACTAATGGACATCTTTTAATCATGTGAAAGGCACAGAGCCCATAAAAGTCAAACAGGGAGTCATAATTCACCAACACTTATATCATAACGTCCCCCCACTGTTTGGCTTGTAAAATTAATAATGGCTTCTTAATTATTGCTGATTGAATTCTGTTGATTAAAGAGGGATGTGAAAAACTGTAGCATGATTGACATGCATTTATGGCCTAAATGTGTCTCAAAACATTTTGGGAAAGATTAAAGAATTGGCCAGTCGTGAGAGGACTTGTTCTTCACAGGACTTGTCAGTGTTCCTTACGTTAGCTTCAGGGGGTTTTGTCCATGATGGCATGTCTCAGAATTCAGCAAGGAATCCCTGGAAAATATTCAGAATGATGTCACTGACATTTTCTGTTCATTCTGTGATTTATTGGGTGTGTGATGATGTCTATATGAGAGCATTTTGTTAGCCTGAGGACTGTTTTGGGATTGTGTTTGGACACATTTCGGAAAGCAGCAATGTGACTCTCTGCTACAACTAAGGACTCATTCTCTGCCGTATTAACAAAAGGTAATTTAAAGCAGATGGGTTGGGCTTCTTCATGATTTTCATGTTTTTTTACGTTATCATTGTTATATTTACAAAAGATGCCAGGAGCTAGTTACATGCCTTTGTGAATCCATGAATAGACTAAGTCAGAACAAATTCAACAAAAAGCCTCTCCATCCCATAATATGCCTGTTAAACTCCCTTTTGATAGATGCTCTTACTCATCTTTTTAATTTGTAAATCTGTTCCCACTTTTATGTGGGAACAATCTGCCTACTACTCATCATGAAACCCTTTAAAGTGAGTTTAAAGTCTTCTCAACCCTTTAATTTAATCTTCAACCTCGTCCCCATGAAATCCACCAGCACCTCAATTGGTTTGACATCTTTGATATGATCCCAGTTAAATGACCTCACTCCATGCACTCTGGGAGAAGATCACATTCTCAACTACATCAACCACAATTACAGTGTGTTATTAAGGCATTAAATCCCACCGCAATGCCATTTCTGTTTTTCCAAGTAATAGTATATAGTTCAAATTCAAGCATCCGTATGTCTTGTAACTGGTTCAAGATTGAGAACACAAACTCTAGTGGCCCCATGCTAATTTGAACTTGAGACCCTAAATCATGTTGTATACTTTGTCTTTCAGATCATTACACACAGGTTCTGCATTGCGAGCACGAGTGTATTCGAGATTTGGCCACCCGCCCCGGTCGCCTGTCGCCCATGGAAAACTACCTGCCACTGCATTACGACTACCTGCAGTTTGCCTATTTCCAAGGTAAACATCCATATACAGTACAGTCCAAAAGTTTGGAACCACTAAGATTTTTAATGTTTTTAAAAGAAGTTTCGTCTGCTCACCAAGGCTACATTTATTTAATTAAAAATACAGTAAAAACAGTAATATTGTGAAATATTATTACAATTTAAAATAACTGTTTTCTATTTGAATATATTTCACAAAGTAATTTATTCCTGTGATGCAAAGCTGAATTTTCAGCATCATTACTCCAGTCTTCAGTGTCACATGATCCTTCGGAAATCATTCTAATATGCTGATCTGCTGCTCAAGAAACATTTAATGTGTACAATTGTACAAAATATTTGTGTACAATATTTTTTTTCAGGATTATTTGATGAATAGAAAGTTCAAAAGAACAGTGTTTATCTGAAATCTAATCTTTTGTAACATTATAAATGTCTTTACTGCCACTTTTGATTGATTTAATGCATCCTTGCTGAATAAAAGTATTCATTTCTTCAATTTCTTTTCAAAAAAATAAAAATAAAAATTCTTACTGACCCCAAACTTTTGAACGGTAGTGTATAATGCTACAGAAGCTTTGTATTTCAGATAAATGCTGTTCTTTTGAACTTTCTATTCATCAAGGAATCCTGAAAAAAAAAGTACACAACTGTTTTCAACATTGAAAATAATCATAAATGTTTATTGAGCAGCAAATCAACATATTAGAATGATTTCTGAAGGATCATGTGACACTGAAGACTGGAGTAACGATGCTGAAAATTCAGCTTTGCCATCACAGGAATAAATTACTTTGTCAAATATATTTAAATAGTACACAGTTATTTTAAATTGTAATCATATTTCACAATATTACTGTTTTTTACTGTATTTTTAATTAAATAAATGTAGCCTTGGTGAGCAGACGAAACTTCTTTTAAAAACATTAAAAATCTTAGTGGTTCCAAACTTTTGGACTGTACTGTAAGTCAAAACTGGCTTGAATGTTTCCAAATGTTCTTGAACTCACCTTTACAACTTCTAGTCTTGGACTAAACCTCTTTGGGCTTGATTTAGTATCTGACCCCAATTCTCTTCTTGGACTTTGTACTCAGGATAGAAGATATTGGCAACAACTCAACCAACTTCCATCAGTCAAACTGTACAAATAGTCTGCATGGGAAAGAAAATGTCACTGGTAATTATAATCAAATAAACGCACCTTGAAAATAATTTTGAATTGACAAAATCTCATTAATCATGAAATTACTCACTCTCAAGGAGAAGGAGAGTCTCATAAATATACTTGATTGAGTTCTTCTTGGAAATGTCAAAGCTGAACTTTTCACTCCTACCTTAAGAAAATGAGCTCTGATATGAGAAATTTTACTTGTACAGACACTTAGCTGCTTATTGTTCATAAAATGGCAAGTCATTCAGGTGTGTGTGCGAGTGGCGTCTCTGTTGCATGTCTCAAAGCCGTGTTTCCACTCGCTCAGCCCTGTGGAGTTTGTTCCATTGTGGTCACTGGCCTGGAATGCGAATGTTTCCAAGCGCGTAGGTCTCCAAAAGGAAATAAACGTGACTGTGGGAAAAGATGACTCCAAAGAATCACAGGATAATAATCTTCCAGATGAGCCAAGAAACAGAGCCTTGGTGGCTTCATTAACACTTAATAAATCTTTCTGTTTTCTGTGTGTTCAGCTGGGAGGAATGAAAAGGCACTGGAGTGCGCTTTGACCTACCTGTTATTCCATGAAGGTGAAGAGTTTATGACTGAGAATGTGGAGTATTACAGGGAGGTGCTGGGACATGACGGCCAACCTCGTAAGGTGAGACGCAGTGGTGAAACATGCTGAAGAAAACTTAAAACAGGAAATAATGTCATAGAGAGGACCCCTGCAGACCCTCATGACTGTGTCAAACTCAATAAGGCTCTTAAAATATCAGATCATTTGACCTATTTATGTCATGACAAGGTTATTTCAGGTTGTAAAATGTCATGTGGTGCGACTATGTAAAAACATGATATTTAAGGATAATTCATGATATTTGATTTAAAAAAAATCATTTTTACCTTTAAAACATGTTTTTGAAAATAATGATTAAGATTCACCAGTGTACTATTATAATTATGTTATTGATATTTTGAATTAGTTTTAATTTTTATATTTTCTGTTTTCATTTTAATTTTAGTTAAAGTTTCAGTAATTTTCTTTGTCATCTTTATTAGTTTTTTTTTTTTAAATGGCTACAGTATATAGTTTTTATTACTGTTTATTTCAGTTTTGGATATTTTAGTACAAGTTAAACTAAATTAAAATGTTAAAAGAATTTTCTTTTCTTTTATTTCAGTTATAGTTTATTTTATTTTGAGTGATGATGATTTTTTTTTTTTTAGTTAATTATAATAACCCAGTCACTCACATGTATTCAGGTAAAAATAAGGTACTTTTTACTTGATGGTTACACCGCATGACATTTTAAGTCATTAAAGATGGCATGAAATAAAAATTTACCCCGTCACCCTACTTCAGTTACATTGCGACTTTAAATTGAAACTTTTCTTGAAAATGGCTTTAACGTTTTTTTAAAGGTGCCCAAGAACGTTCTTTCACAAGATGTAATATAAGTCTTAGGTGTCTCCTGAATGTGTCTGTGAAGTTTCAGCTCAAAATACCCCATAGATTTTTTTAAATTAAATTTTTTAACTGCCTATTTTGGGGCATCATTAACAATGCACTGATTTACACTCGGCGCCGCCCCCTTAAATCGCGTGCTCCCTGCCACACCAGCTGTCGACTATATTACAGCGCATTTACAAAGTTCACACAGCTAATATAACCCTCAAATGGATCTTTACAAGATGTTTGTCATGCATGCTGCATGCATGCTTCGAATTATGTGAGTAAAGTATTTATTTTGATGTTTACCTTTGATTCTGTATGAGTTTGAGGCTTTCCTCCATGGCTAACGGCTAATGCTACACTGTTGGAGAGATTTATAAAGAATGAAGTTGTGTTTATGAATTATACAGACTGCAAGTGTTTAAAAAATGAAAATAGCGACGGCTCTTGTCTCCGTGAATACAGTAAGAAACGATGGTAACTTTAACCTCATTTAACAGTACATTAGCAACATGCTAACGAAACATTTAGAAAGACAATTTACAAATATCAGTAAAAATATCATGATATCATGGATCATGTCAGTTATTATTGCTCCATCTGCCATTTTTCGCTGTTGTTCTTACCTAGTCTGATGATTCGGCTGTGTGCAGCTCCAGACGTTAATACTGGCTGCCCTTGTCTAATGCCTTTTATAATGTTGGGAACATCATGGGCTGGCATTATGCAAATATTGGGGCGTACACCCCGACTGTTATGGGCTGTTATGATAGTTATGCGCACTTGTCTACTGTTTACTGACTAATAACTTTACATTTATTGTTATCTGTGGGTCTCCTTAGTAAATACATTTAATTTACAAATTTTTCCCTTCAGTTAAAGTCCCTGTGAACCGGAAGTTGCAAACGACTTTTCTCCAGTGTTGTAATGTATTTCCGAGTGAAAGGGAATATTGAATAGAGGGCAGGGTATACAAAGTAAATAGGGCCAATTTTGATTTCATGAGGACTTCGAAATAACCTACCCTACACTAGTGACAACAAGTTCAGGTTAATAACAGTGATAGTTCTTGGATCGCCACTTGCAACTTTTCAACAGATCCATATCTTCGCTGTCTAGATCAATCATGAAATCTAGACTCGTTCACCAAGTGCAGAGATTGGCAGGAGGCCATATGTGCATAAATACGTTAGAAGAACAATCATGTCTCGTATTGAGTTTGGTATTTGAGATGTACAGTAGTGGCTGCACGCACTCTTGAACCATCCAAAAGTGTTTTTCGTTGGAAAGCCTGGAAGCTATTATCACTGTATAAGGCACATGAGTTTGAATGCGTCTTTCAATGCGAGATCCTTCAGTTCATAGCTCATAACAACCGATTACATTCTTTTTCACCCCACTGCAGAGCGTTTCCATATATGTGGCTTGCTGCCATGTCTGATTGCCCGATTTCTAGTTCCTCTGGGACCTTGTTAACCTACCACCGAGATATTGTGCTGACAGCATAGTCTTCTTGAACAGGGTAGAAAAGTTTCACTGAAACACCACAAAGCTCCCTGAATCAATTTGCGAGCTGTTTGCATTCGGAGAACACAAAGCCGCAAACGTTACCAGCGTAACTCTTCCCCCAAAAGGGCACCAAGGCTGCCATTTCATGTGGTCTCGACCACACTTAGAAGCAGCAGACTTTGCTCCAGTTATAACAAGCTGCTTTAAACGAGTGCCAGTGACCGCTAATAAAAAGTCCTGGAGAATGCCAAGAGAAATCGTGCAGGTTGTGGAACGGTCTTGATTTCAGACTGAGGTACATCCCTCAGGTCACTTTTTATTTTGTCGGGTCGCAAACAAAATGTTTGAGAGATGAATAATTAGGGCCATAATCTTCAATCTACGGCATGTAGGAGATACAATCAGCCTCGCTATGCTTTTTATGCCACAGGAAGCTGAACAGTACCTAAGGCGGCACAAACAGGAGTCAGACCTGCTCCTCATCGGCAGCAGTAACATTGGAGTGACCTATACTGAAGGGGTAAGTTCACAGAATGAGTTTCTTAAATTCTTCTATGCCAGTTTAATATGCAGAGACATGTACAAGCAAGTCATTTGTTGGTACATGTTAAGATTGATGCTTTGTACACTGAAAGAAATTACCAACTTTAAAATACTGTAATTTATTAGAGCTATATGTATTACTTTTTCTCAATATATTTATGGCTTGGTTCAAATCTTAAAGGGGGCATGATGAGGATTTTTTTTTATTATTTTAATATGTTCCATGATGTTCGCTTATAATATTAATAAAGTGTTTTGCACAATAAAACAAATATAAATGTGAAAAAATGACTATTTTCAACCTTCATTCTGACCCTCTCTCTGAAATGATCCATTTTTAAGGGCCGGCTCCTTGTCAGTAAACATCATTGCATTGGAAACTATTTCAACCCCCACTCGCTATTGCACTTGAGCTACTTACGGTTGGCACTGTAGCTGCTATCAGATCCAAAACAGCTGACTGCTTCATCTATCAACAAGAGTTTCTTTGTGAACTCTCCATTGCACTGTGCCTCATTTCCAAAACAAAATGCTCCCAACAAACATAAATCTTCCGACGCGATCAGGGACACCATTAAAATAAACCATCCACTTGTTTCCGATGCCGGCATCCTTCTGAAGTCTGTACAGAGATGCAAATGAGCTGTTTAAAATGGATGTGTCAAAGCCAAAGTTTTTTCACTCTTCCATTCGTCCTGTTGTCAGCAGACTCAAGTACGTCTGGATATGTCAGAAACTGAATGCGCATCTGTATACTTTATCAGTGTAGACAGCATCAGTGATTATAATGGGTTCTATTTTGCTTTTGATGCAACGCTCATATCCAGTGTAGGCGATAGAGTACCTCAGAGATGACGTGTTTTTGTAGGCCAACCCGGAAGTTAGCGGCGCACGGGTTCCCTCGATCGAAAGCCAATGCATTTTTCCCATAGACTTTTGGAAAATCGCAAAAAATAAGCTCTGTGTTTAAGAAAGGACACTTACACATTTTGTCTATCAAGATAATCTTTACAAGTTAAAACAACATTTCTACATTTTGAAGCCTGAATAAAGTCGTCAGATATAAAAAGCTAACAGTAGGCTATAAACGGACTACAGCACACCATGGTCGCGGATCAACGTCGTCACCACCAAGCTTCCTCAAACTTTATTTAGAAAACAACTTTATTTAAAAACATGCTCGCTGATTATGATCTGTGCTGTTATGAATACTTATCCACTTTTTCATGAGAAATGCTGTCCAAATGTCCCGTTTTTAATGATGACGTCTAAAGTCCCCGCCAAAGGAAGTAGTCCATTTTAGCAACTTGTTAGCAACCGCCGTTTTTAAGACACAGTAAAAGTTTAAAAATCACAAGCAGGTTATAACTGGTGTGTTTTATGTCATAGATCAAAACGTGAAAATATTTAGAGGCTTTGTTAACCACAGACCTTATTTCAGGCGATTTAGCAAAAACCCGTTCAAAAAACCCATAGACTTTACGGCGTTGGAACCGGAAGTCCTAAAATGCTAACTCGCTTCCGGGTTTTGCCTACAAAAATGCGTCATCCCTGAGGTACTCTATGGTCAGCCGTTAAATGACTGAATGCCTGTGGGCGGGGCCTATGATGCGACAATGTCTTGCCCTGGTCTGGAGGCAGTCATATACAAATGTATTTGCCCCTGTGACATTACAAATCCTGCAATATCGAGCTGTTTTTGGAGCTTGATTAAATAAATGCTTTATTTATAATGAGGACATTTTAAGCTATGAAACTTGCAGGGTGTTTAAATAGTACAAATACCTCTTGTATGGCAAAAGATCAAGGCAAATTTGAGTTCTTATATCATGACCACTTTATTTTATATATTATTTATTTTCCCAAAACAAAAATGTACATTCAAACCATACTTAATTTATTTAATTTTGACAAGCCAAAATGTCACTTAATGTAGGTCAATATTATAATTTTTAGGCTTTTTACTTAATTTAGTCATAGACAAAAGCTAAAAACATTAAAATTGCATAATCTTTTTTTTTTTTTTTTTTTTTTTTAAAAACAGCTGTTTGTTTCATCATCATGATCAACCTGACATAGCAACATTGGACGGGACTGTTTGTCCAACCAATCGAAGACGGGGGATGCCTGTTTGAAAATAGAATTTTTTCCAGATGCACTTTAGGGTTTGCTTTGTAAATATAGGAGAAATGAAATATCATAAAATAGTTCAAATGTACCATGTAGGCATAGGGAATGGGTCATAACAGTGAACAAGGACATGTTTCAATTTTGTAACAGCTGTGAGTGGGAACAGGTGCTCCTGTAAAATTTGAGATTAAACAACTAATCTACATCGCCCCCTTGTGGGGGGGGATCCTCAAACAAGGCCAACTGCAATCATGAAGGCATAGCTCTTTATAATTAGGCGTTTAATGGACTGATGTTTCTCTTCAGAACTACTGGAGCAGTTCGGGCGGTAGAGAAGATGCTAACAGGTAGGCGTTCTCACTGATGTAATAAAGCATAATGAGAATCACCCTGTTCAGAGCGTATGTCTTGAATATGTGTCTTTAGGATTCCTTCTGGTACAGATGGCTGGATGGACTATGTGCCGATATCAGCGAAGAGAAACGTCACAATGTCTGTGTTACAAGAGCTGCGGGAAGGTGATGTGCTGTTTACTCATTTTAAATGATCTGGACCTAAAATATTGTAACAGACACACCATAAACATAACTTGGAAAAAATGCAAAAATATGCTTGAGTTAAATGAGTAGTTCCTCCAAATATGAAAATCCTGTCATTATTTGCTTCATGAAGTTCATTTTCACACAATGACAGTTTTAAGTGACTGTTACAATATCATAGAGACCTCAAAGCAACAAAAAAAATTACAAAAAAGTTTATTGTTTTCAATGAGCCGATTGTTCCACACAAATCGGACCGGTAACATACTGGTTACAATATACTGTTTAGCACATTTTCATTACTATTTCAAGATGTTTTACTATTTTTATTGGTTATTTAAAGTAAACTTTTCTTCATTTGTGTATAGGAGGTCCTTTGCTGTATGATAATGTAAGACTTGTACAAAACTCCCTCACCCTGAATGGAAGTCAAAGGGTGCTTCTTGATGATGTCATCAGTGAGGACCAGTGCTCCGAGCTCAAATTTCTGGCGCACGTGGGTGTATTTCCACTATTGGTGTTTGTTTGACCTAATAAGCATGTGCCATATATTACTGTACATTTTATTTCAGATGACTTTACAATGAAATGCTGTAATTGTTGCTGGAAGTTTTATATGAATATTTTAATTGGCAGAGTGTCACTGCAGCTGGTGACGGTTACAAGGGGAAAATGTCTCCTCACACGCCCAATGAGAAATTTGAAGGGGCGACAGTACTGAAAACATTGAGGGTAAGACCTTCCTTAGTTTTTTTAATACTGACTGAAATTTGTGTTTATAAATTGCGTGCCACATTTTAGCTTGATTGCTAGGTTTTGAAACAGCTTTTAAGTTATTATGAAACGGAATTTGTGATAGTCTTTTCTTCCCTATTGTGACGTATATAAACGGCTTCTCAAACAAGAAAAAATGTTGGGGCGGGACTTGATTTTGTCCATCAGGTATTGGTTGGATGATTGGATGGTTGTGGTTTGCTATTGGTTTATCTCATGTGAGTGACAGGTTGATCCCGCCCTCGTGCCAATAAACACACCATGAGAGAAGAGATGTCACTGCAGGAGGAAAAAGTTATTTTAAATAAAGACTATGAGGGCATCAAATGATAAATGAATAATTTATAATGCAATATTCCATAAAAAAATAAGAATTGTCTATTTAGATTTCATTCCAGTTTTAATCATCTTATGTTTGTTTTGATTGGACAGTCATGAATAATAAAAACAGTTCTGAGTATAACAATAATTGTTCGTTATTTAACTTTGCAGTATGGATATGAGGGACGTGTTCCTTTAAAAAGTGCCCGCCTCTTTTATGATGTCAGCGAGAAGGCCAGACGGATAATTGAGTCATACTTCATGCTAAACTCCACTCTGCATTTCTCATACACGCATCTCGTGTGTAGGACTGCCATATCTGGTACGTCACCTCAGCTCTCACTTTCTACCTCAGATTAAACCACAGTATGTTCACTTGTGTCATATAGAGTATACTAAACATTGCATCATTTAGTATGTTTATGTATTATATTATTTATGTACTATATATGGTATGTAATATTTATTTTAATTTATATTTACCTATATATACTTATATTTATTTGTAATATATCTTGTATGCATTTATTTTTTATTTGTGTATATATATATATATATATATATATATATATATATATACATATATGGCTCAAGGCCTTAATAATAATAAAAAACAAAGATATGACATCCAAAGTATGTAAGGTAGCACAACTAGATCTCTTTTATCAAATCCAAAAGGTTTTAATTATATTTTGCTACATATAAAGGTAATTTAAATATTTTAAAGTGTCAAAAGGTCATTCGGTTTAACCGTCCAAAGGCCAATACAGACATTTCATTTGTGATTAAAATATCTTAGAATGTAATAAATGTATATATTTTTTATTCTGGCATGATTTTATAACATCATATATCATCATAGTGCAAAACGGTATTAAAATTATGTGTAGAAGTCGTTGCTTTGTTATGACAAAGAATGTCCGGAAAAAGGAATTTCATTGATTGTCATTCAGAGTAACCAATATAAAGGGTCCAGTTTGGATCAAGTCATGCGTTCAATATCATGTGACAGGATGTGACATCATTCAGACACCTTCAAAGGACCACATGGTCATGAAAGCAAACTAAGTCTCTTAACTATTTGAAAAATTCATGTTTTCACTTACTCACACACATGTCCCGAAACGTCGTCATTTGGGACAACTGCTATAAAACATGGAAAATGTTGTAATATTTTAAAAATGTGTACTAAATATGAAATATTTGATTGTCCTTTTGCTATCTAGCTAGCAATCTAAGCATTGTCTGTTAGCATTGTTTGAAAATATTGTCATTCGGTATAACCAAAAGTGTTATTCGGTAAAACCAAAATTTTGGTTAAACCAAATGACTTTTTTTAGTGAAAAATTTAGTCCATCTTGTAAAAAAGACAAAAGCAGTATTAATTGATTATTAAAAAAAAGAAAAAAAAACACTATATTTATAAATTATATCTCCATTATGTTTTTTTTGTTTTGTTTTTTTTCATTTTTAAAAACCTTATTCGTCAATGACCCATATATATATATATATATATATATATATATATATATATATATATATATATTATTATTATACACACACAATTGTTTTATTTATTAATTAATTTTTTATTTCAATATTTTACTAGGTCAGCAGGACTACAGAAATGACCTCAGTCACCCAATACATGCTGACAACTGTCTTCTGGACCCAGAAGCGAATGAGTGCTGGAAAGAGCCGCCCGCTTACACCTACCGAGACTACAGGTAAGAAGTCAAGTGTTAAAACTGCTTTAAACCCATCTAAATGACATGTAGTTGTGCTACAAGCTGACTGTGAACCTGATTGATTGTAATTTGTGGTCATTTAAAAAAAGTTTTACATAAAGAAATAGTATTCAGCTTATTTTTAACGCAAGGACGAGCGTGGTTAACTGTAACTGAATGTGCGAGGCTTCCGGTATCATTCACTTCTAGTTATTCTGCTTCATATTGCAAACAGGTATTTCTTATTTTTTTTATTTATTTTTTTTTATTAACAATAGCAGCTAATGAATTGTAAGTCTCGCACATTCACAGGAAATCGCATAAAAAAAATAAGTCAGAAAAAAGTAATTATCTCTTACCTGCTTTTTTCCATCATTCAGTGCCCTGCTGTATCTGAACGGTGATTTTGACGGCGGAGAATTCATCTTTACAGAAATGGACGCCAAAACTGTCACTGTAAGGAAAAACAACAGTGCATTTTGCTCATCTTTTATATCAGGTAGAGTATGGCATTTAAAAGCTCTGTTTCCTGTCGCAGGCCTCAGTGAAGCCCAGATGTGGGCGGATGGTCGGGTTCTCATCTGGCGGTGAGAATCCACACGGCGTGCGTGCGGTCACTAGGGGGCAGCGATGTGCTGTGGCACTCTGGTTCACTTTAGACCCCCTCTACAGGGAACTGGTGAGAAAACATGTTAGATCACATTTACTTTTAAATTTCTGTTTTAATAATGATTATGCTATACTATGAACATGGTTGCTTATCATTGTTCTGGTCACTAAATCTTTATGTAGTTGGAAATTGAGTGGAAGTGGAACTTTCCATTGTACACTGAGCACAATCCTGAGCCACAGTTGCCCACCGATACAGAAGAGTTATAGCCACCTGTGAATGTTGTCAAACCACCAAACCACTTCCTGTTCTCACTACTCAGTAACACGATGCCCATTGTGCTCATATACACAAATCACACGCGTTTAAGCCCTTTGGCCTGGAGTATTTCTTTACGCAGCCAACCTTGTGAACCTTGACCACTTTAAATGAATGAATATTGTACCTGATATGACACTATTGTAGGGGTCATATTATGAGAAATTTGAATTTGCCTCAATCTTTTGAAATAAAGCTGGGCATTGTACAATGAAAACTTCCAGAAGAGCTGAAAACATCCTCTCAAGTCCAAAGAGACTGTTTATAGAAACTAAAAATAACTTGTAATAAAATACTTGGACTTCTGAGGTTTAAAATCTAAAAAAAAACAACAACAAAAAACAAGCGTCGCCGAACATCAGTGGTGAGGCGATGAGGAAGTAAGAAGTTCTGCATGTACTTCTGAAGAAACAAAGCATTCAGAAAGAGCAGCTCAAGTTTTTTACTAGGTCGCAGATTATACTAAACCTCACTAAAATTGCTGCTGTTACTCCTGTTTTGAAAAAAAAAAATCAGGGCTAGGTTCTTCTCTTTATAAACCACTCAAAAAAGTTTTTGCCTCATCTACAGTCTAATCTGTTGACAATTTTCTTGATCGCTATCAATCTAGTTTTCGATCAGGCCATAGCACTGAACCAGCACTGTTAAAATATACCAATGACCATCTCCTATCCGCTGATTCTGGATGTCTTACTATCCGCATTATGTTTGATCTAACAGCAGCTTTTAACACCGTATCCAATCACATACTTTTTCTCGTCTTTCAGTTATATATATATCATGGGTTGTGCTCTTTCATGGTTTATATCCTATCTCACTGATAGACAGTTCTTCATTGCTGTCCATGGGCCATATTCATGAATCCATAATCCAAACCTTGAGCAGGCAAATAGTCCAGACAAGACTGACACAGGAACATAATCCAAGGCACACGGAGAAAGCAAGAACATCCAAACACATCCAGCGAGACCAAAAAAAAACCTAAACATGCACTCACAACAACTAACCAAGCATGACTGAAAACCAAGGGCTTAAAGGTGCCATCGAATGAAAAATTGAATTTACCTTGGCATAGATGAATAACAAGAGTTCAGTACATGGAAAAGACATACAGTGAGTCTCAAACACCATTGTTTCCTCCTTCTTATATAAATTTAATTTGTTTAAAAAACAGGCGAATCTCAACATAACACTGACTGTTACGTAACAGTCGGGATCATTAATATGTACGCCCCCAATATTTGCATATGCCAGCTCATGTTCAAGGCATTAGACAAGGGCAAAACGTCTGAATGTGCACAGCTGAATCATCAGACTAGGTAAGCAAGCAAGGACAACAGCGAAAAATGGCAGATGGAGCAATAATAACTGACATGATCCATGATAACATGATATTTTTAGTGATATTTGTAAATTGTCTTTCTAAATGTTTCGTTAGCATGTTGCTAATGTACTGTTAAATGTGGTTAAAGTTACCATCGTTTCTTACTGTATTCACGGAGACGAGAGCCGTCGCTATTTTCATTATTAAACACTTGCAGACTGTATAATTCATAAACACAACTTCATTCTTTATAAATCTCTCCAGCAGTGTGTAATGTTAACTTTAGCCACAGAGCACAGCCTCAAACTCATTCAGAATCAAATGTAAACATCCAAATAAATACTATACTTACATGAATCGATGTATGCATGCAGTATGAATGACGAACATTTTGTAAAGATCCATTTTAGGGTTATATTAGCTGTGTGAACTTTGTTTATGCTGGTTAAGGCAGTCGAGAGCTCGGGGGCGGGGGAGCGCGAGATTTAAAGGGGCCGCGCACTGAATCGGTGCATATATAATTATGGCTCAAAATAGGCAGTTAAAAAAATTAATAAAGAAATCTATGGGGTATTTTGAGCTGAAACTTCACAGACACATTCAGGGGACACCTTAGACTTATATTACATTGTTAAAACTGGTTCTAGGGCACCTTTAAATACACAGAGCAATTAGTAGATAATTAACAACAGCTGGAACTAATGATGGTGACTATGGTAACTAATATAACACAAAGAAATGGAAACCACAAACACAGGAAGTGAACATGGAGACAATGGTAACTGAGAACAAATTTAAACATAAAAGTCCTAACAAAAAAAACAAGACACAAAACCAGGATTGTGACAACTATGTAACATAATAATATTTCACAAGTTTGTTTGCCCATATAGCTAAGTAATCTTAAACGTTTGAGGTTGCTGTCCGCAGTGGAGGGGCTTGAGGAAGCGAGCTCAGGCAGTACTAATGCTTGGAAGACATGGATGGGTGTTTGTCATTTTTTCTCGTCGTCGTGAGTTGAAAAATGTTAAAATTTGGGTAAAACGCAGCGCTCCTCACTGTCACATTTTACTCAGTCATCCAATCACAGTGGAGGAAGGGCGGGGCAAATACCACACCAACCGACCATCACATACTTGTACATTGACTGAACAACAGTGGAGGAGTTAAAATCAGAATCAGCAAAATCAGATACTAGTAACACATTACTTCTGGGTATAGTCTGTATCATAAAAACCATTTAAAGGGTTAGTTCACCCAAAAATGAAAATAATGTCATTTATTACTCACCCTTATGTCGTTCCACACCCGTAAGACCTTCGTTCATCTTCGGAACACAAATTAAGATATTTTTGTTGAAATCCGATGTCTCAGTGAGGCCTGCATAGGGAGCAATGACATTTCCTCTCTCAAGATCCATTAATGTACTAAAAACATATTTAAATCAGTTCATGTGAGTACAGTGGTTCAATATTAATATTATAAAGCCACAAGAATGTTTTTGGTCCACAAAAAAACAAAACAAAATAACAACTTATATAGTGATGCCTATTTCAAAACATTGCTTCAGGAAGCTTCATTTGGTGGTTTGACATGTGATCCGAACCGCTGATTCGCTGATTCAATATGTTTTTAGTACATTAATGGATCTTGAGAGAGGAAATGTCATTGCTGGTTATGCAGGCCTCACTGAGCCATCGGATTTAAACAAAATATCTTAATTTGCGTTCCGAAGATGAACGAAGGTCTTACGGGTGTAAAACAATATGAGGGTGAGTAATAAATGACAGAATTTTCATTTTTGGATGAACTAACCCTTTAAGCTGGAAAAGGGTGCCTCCAAAGCATCAGCCAGGTGTTTTCAGAAGAGCACCTGCCATTTTCAGCTGGCTAAAAAATGCATTGGTGGACACACATTAATTAAATATTTTTTATTATGTATGGCCAATTAAGCCTCTTTATTCGAGCCAAGCCTGATAAGGGAGCCCAGAAGATTACAGAGCGTCTCTGGACGTGTAATTATGTACTTGTAATTCATAGGCTGAGATTATGCTAATTGTGAATGAGCATGCATGATTACGAATGATTGAAATTCATTAACATACACACGTTTAACTATCAAATTTGATGTTTACAAAGTGTTTGTGAATCCGGAGAACAGTTTTCGGGAAGGTTCATTTTACACCCAAATTACACATATTTTTACGAAAGTTTCGTGAATGAGGCCCTATGACTTCAACATCTCTCAAGGTGTCCCTCAAGGCTCTGTTCTTGGTCCTCTTCTATTCAGTATTTATTTGCTACACCATATGTACTGTATAAATGTATTTACTGTATGTATGTTGGTATCTTGTTGCCATGTTTTTACATTATTATTTCTCTGTACAAAAAAAAAAGGTGCTTTTATAAATAAATAATAATAGTATAATATACTTATATATAATATTAACCCTTAAATGCATGACTGTTTCGCCAATCATTCTTACATATTCGGGTCTTTATCGACCCGGATCTATATCTAACACGGAAGGATCTCTACCTGTCGCGATAATATAAAACTCCTCTGATATTAGAGTAACAATTACAGAAGAATAAAATAAATTGTATTTTGTTACCTTTTGGAGCTTGAAAGGGATCAGTTTGAGCAGATGTTTTATGCCATCATTACTGTCCTCGTCAGAGCTCATTTCCCAGTAAATTCAGCAAATAATAGGCTAGTTTTATGTTTGAGGTCACGAATAGGAGCCCATCTCAAACATATTCTCAGAACTATATAATTTTCAACATCTTCAAAATCAATATTTCGATCGCTAACAGCTTCACCAGATCCATCCAGTAACAGTTACAGTCATATTTGATGCGTTCAGTACTTGCTCTGCAGTAAATCGCTAAGCCATTTCATGTTTCTCTTATTATTTCGTTTTCTGTCTGAATGAGTCGTCACTTCAGCATTGTGTATCAGACATTGCCACCTTGTGGAATAAAGGTGAATTGCACTTATTCCGTCATCTAAGATTCAATTATTGTTGTGCAGAAAAAATATATGTACACTCATACACACCTCGGGTCGTTTGCAACCCTTTATAATTTTTACAAAAAATGAATACAAAAATATGCATTCTTTTATAATTTTATGATTTTTTTCTTGTTATATTCTTTATAATGAATTGATTGAGGAATACCAAGAAGGTTGATATCTAACTTTAAAAAATGAACGAGGAGGAGGGTAGTGAATGACGTCCCGGGTCACTAAAGACCCGAGGTATGCATTTAAGGGTTAATGACTGTTTAATTTTAAATTTAAAACATTGAACTATTGAATAATTGTTTAATTCAAATATTCATAGTAAATTGACACACAAAACCTTTTCTAACACTGAAAAATGCTAAAATAAGATCTGTTTTAAATCAATTTGCAGGAGAGGCTTCAAGCAGATGAAGTGGTTCAAACTCTGGATAATCAGCACATGTGGGATCACGGACTGGAAATAAACCCAAAAGATGAGTTATAGTCCATCATCCAATGGAGGAGAATGCACAGGGTTCATGTCTATTTATTTAATGATCAGAATGATTTTATTTTTTTACTGTGATATTTTCTTTTATTTTGTTTCCGACTGTTTGTGAGAATTTTATTATTATTATTATTATGTGCATATAAAACCTCAGTTCACATTTGCATATTTAAAGCCGTTAAAGTTAACATGACATTAAAAATGACTTATTGCAGGTTATTCCATGTTATTTCTATTCTGGTATTGAATGTTCATGATCCTTTTTTTTTTTTTTTTTTTTTTGCAAAAATACATTATATTGCAGAAGTAAAATGGGTTGTAAATACCTTTTTATGTTGACTTTTTATGTTGAAAGTATGGTTTGACTTTAATTTTATTGAATGAAATGCACCATTCATCCCACCAAAGAGTGAATTGACACTGTACTACAACATACCTATATTCTTAATAACTGTGTTAGGTTGCTTTCATATTCAAGATTATTTAACTAGACATAACCCAAGTTACCTAAGGAAACAGACTATGAAAAAAGAGGATTTGCACAGTTATATACTTACTGTACATTCTTCTGTGATATTAACAGTAGCTGTCAGTTTTTCAATAGTGCACTGTGATTTCTCTCACATTGTGACACCACAATGCTTTCAGATTAGTTAATTTATACTGTTTACAAATGAACTGACTCAAGCTATGATGTAGTTTTATCATAGACGGCTATGATAGCAAGCGTCAGCATGTGATGTTAGGAACCTTTTTAATAAAAGATGCTATTTGTTCCTGTTTCAAGGAATTTGAACTTAAATGTGGCATATTAATTGTCCTTTCCTTTCAAATTCATTGACTCGTGTCACTCATCTCTCTGTGGATAGTTGAAATGTGCTTTGCACACTTGCCTCAGCTCTTGTCGAATTTGAACAAGGACGATGGTCACTATTTTACACTGATATTTAATTACCTGAGTATTTAAGTCTGCTTTTATGTATTGCACAATGATGTTTGCAATATGTATTTTAAATTAAAGACTGAATTGTACTTATTTGTGTCCTTGACTTGCATACACTGAATTTTATACACATTATGCAGTATAAACACATACAAAATATATGACCTGTAAAGAAAAAAAATGCCACTGTTTTAGCATGAAGTTCAATTTGACTGGTGGAACTAGTGTTTTTTGCTTGCTCTTAGGTTTAATCATTTCACATACTTTATGAGAGGTATGTAATACTGTTTTAAAAAAATGCTTTTAAACCCCATAATTGCTGATCTGTTATGTCCTGTAATGCATTTGAACTGGAATTACTTGCATAAACAGTTTGTTAAATATTATACAATTTTTAGTAGACTTCTACAGGAAAATGACATCTGAAGCTATTAATATAACACTTACTCGTATGCATGACCACACAGGAACCCATGTATCTTTGCCAGACTTTAAGAGCTCTAACCACCATGAGAAACTGAGAAAGCTTCTCAACCCCAAGTGCTGTTTGATAAAGTTTAATTAATGAATGATCTTAATCTTTATCTTCTTGTTTGACTTTTATTTAGTCTCAGGGTGATTTATTATTGCAAACCCATCTGTAGACATGGATCGGCTGTGCAGTACAATCTTTCTCTTAATCACAGGTAAGTAAGATTTGTGCTAAATTAAAAGAATTTTTTTAACCCTAACCCTTTGAAATAATCTACTGTGGAAAATGAAATATTTTGGAAAATTACCAAAATATGACAAACGCACTCCAACAGACTTGTATATTACACATACTGACAAAATTTCTTCCAAATTTCAAGTAAAAACATTGTCTTTTAGGGCATTTATTTGCAGAAAATGGCAGCTGGCATAACCCCGGGTAAGAACCCCGCTTCTAAATTACAAGTGTGAAATGTTTCCTTACCCGGGTTAAAAGCAGGGTTTAGAACAATGATAGCCCAGGGTTAAGAGCAGTGTGAAAACCATAGAGTAGCCTTTTGAGGTGTGAATGCATTTAAGTCATGTTATTAGATATTTTGTGTTCAAGGTTATTATCCAACTAGCATCAATTAATGTTAAAGACAAGAAACCATCATAAAGACAAGAATCACGATCATATCTATTGTTATACTGTTTTGTTATTATTGTTTGCATATTGTTATAATTTATTAATTTTTTTGTTTGTTTTTTGTGATGTTATTCTATTCTTTTCGTAATCACAACAGGAGCTTTGATCAGTAATACTTTTCAAGTGGAAGAACTGAATGTCCAATTGGAACCAAAGAACAGCACAGTCTGTGAAGGAGACTCCGTCACACTCAACTGCACTTTTCAACCGGCTGGAAAGTACAAAGTGAAATGGTACTATAGCCAGACTAACTTAGGCTGTAACTCTGCAACAGACGGAATACGTGAAAAGTTGCGTATTAGTACAGAAAATAATGACAATTGGTCAACATTCAACATTCCTTCCATCAAGACCAATGACAGCGGATGGTACTTCTGCAAGGTTACGAGAGATATTCCTATTCTAATGGAAAACTGCAGTGATGGAATACAAGTTCTGGTCTGTAAGTAGAAGGTTTCATCATTGTGATGTAAATTAAGTTATATTTCAGTTTGTGCACGATTATTTTATTTTATTTTTTGATCATGTGAACTCCTTTCCTTAGATAGCAAGCAATGATCGAAACAATATTAAATCAATGTTAATGGGCCCTATTTTAACGATCTAAACGCAAAGTGTAAAGCGCACGGCGCAGGTGCACTCAGGGCGTGTCCAAATCCACTTTTGCTATTTTAACGACGGAAAAACGGTCCGTGCGCCGGGGCGCATTTTTGAAATGGGTTGTCCCTGTTCTCTAATGGGCGTAACGTTCAATAAACCAATCAGAGTGTCATCTCCATTCCCTTTAAGAGCGAGATGCGCTCGCGCCATGGCGGATTGCTATTTTACATGGCGTACACGCGATGAGTCAGTTAATATATATATGTGTGTGTATTGGCACGATTGTTCAATTAATTAGCCAATTTCGTTCATCATTGTAAGTAGTAATAGGCTGAATTGAAAATAGGTAGCCTAATTCTAATACATGCAATGACTATTCACCATTACATTTTTATATTTATGTACACAATAATATTCTTTTACACTGTAATCCTTTTGTTTTTAATATTTGGCATGTTTGTGTGATGCGCATCCCTGTGTGTAATAAGCAAAGTCAACGCGCACTGTGGACGCGCCCAGAGGCGCAGTTTCTACCAACGCGCTCTAACAAAAAAATATTGCGCCATTGACTTTAGACTTTAGACCAGGTTTGAGTTGGTCTATGGCGCAGTCTATTTTCAGCTCCTTAAAATAGCAATGCGCCTGAACACACCTCTTTTTTAGACCAGCACGCCCATGGGCGCACTAACTGGCGCAAATGCATTTACTAATTTAAGGACGTGGCGCTGAACGGGAAAACGCGACGCAAACTAGCAAACACACTTGCGCTGCGCCTTGCGTCGCATTGCGCCGGGTGTATTATAGGGCCCAAAGTGTCAATGTTAACCTCATTGAATCAATATCACTTTTGCACCCGCAATTAATGTTGAAAAATTTTGAAATTTCAACAAAAAAAAAATCAATGGTAATGGCATTGAATCAATGTTTGCACTCACAGAAAATGAAACAACTACAACTGACTTAAAACCACACAGCCTGAAATCAACTGAAAATAAAAGAAGACAATAAATCTCTCAAGATCTCAGCAGAAGTTATTTTTGAGAATTAACAGAGGATTAGATGTTGATGTTTTATTGGAAATGTTTGGTCACCATTTTGGTGATCAGTGTTTCCTTTAGTTGGGCAGTTTGACTGTTGGCTTTTTTGAGTTTGTGGTCTTTGTAACAGTGTTTACCAGTCAGTTAAGTCAGTTTTAGTTGTGTATCATTTTCTGATAGTGCAAACATGATGTTGAACAAAGATCACATTGTAATGTTTATATTGACACATTAACATTGATTTAACATTATTTCGATCATTGCTTGCTATCTGGGTTGTATGGTCAGATTTCTTCCATTGAAGCATGTCCATTCATGCAGCTCGAGTGCTGCTGTCATTAAAGCAGAAGAGGTCAAGCCAAAGACTTAGATATTATGAAATTCATGTACATTTTTTATTGATTTTCTTTATTCATATTAAATAGAAACTTATAAAAATGCAAAATAGAAGCATTTCTGTTGCAATTTGGTTGTATGTTGCACTTTAATGAGATCAGATGTTTGAGCAGAAAAGATGATGTAAACCAATACAACAATAACAACAACTATAGTTGATGGTATTCCATCACTTTCCTTTGCCATTAGCATTCATCAAGACATTTTAATTGCCCAAGTTCATAATCCTTTATTGAAATGAATGAATGAAAGAGATGCTTCACAGTTAACCTTCTCTCTTTTGTTACTTTTACATTTCAAGTGGAAAAACCGAACGTCCAATTGCAACCAAAGAACATCACAGTCTGTGAAGGAGACTCCGTCACACTCAACTGCACTTTTCAAACTTATGGAAAGCATAAAGTGAGGTTGTACTATAGCCAGACTAACTTAGACTGTAACTCTGCAACAGACGAATACGTGAAAAGTGGCTTATTACTACGGGAAATAATGACACTTGGTCAACATTCATCATTCCTTCCATCAAGACCAGTGACAGCGGATGGTACTTCTGCAAGGTTACCAGAGATATTCCTATTCTTGTAGAAAACTGCAGTGATGGAATACAAGTTCTGCTAACCAGCACATGTAGGATCATGGCCTGCTTATAAACCCAAAAATGAATTATAGTACATCAGCCAATGAGGAGAGAGCACAGGGTTCATGTTAATACCAGATTATTTAAAGTGCCCCCATTATGCTTGTTTATTACTTTTCATGTAGTGTGAATAGTTGTTTATGAAAGTAAAAGGTCAGCTAAGTTAAAAAGATCAAGTGCGTGATAAATGGAGTTATTTTCTCTGAAAAGAAAGAACCGATTCTGAACTTCCTGAAACAAGTTGTTAGTTTTATAAAAAATTGCATAATGCCAGCCTGTGGTCCTCATTGGCTAGCCATGAACTACACCTACTTTGACAAGTTATGAAGACACTGTTTTCTGTGCTGCGAAATCAAATCCACTTTGCATGCACTTCCAAAGGATGAAGACTATAAAACCAACACCATTGTTACTCTTCGTATCACTGTGTATCAAGTGCTGAGGAGTGAGGAAGATACAGAGCTAAGATTCAGATATGATAGTAGATGTTTTGACACAGTGTAAGCAGTTGACCAATCACAATAGACTGAGCCATCTGACCAATCAGAGCACAGCAGGCTCATGGAGAGAGACTGAATCCTTTATCGAACCATTTCAGACACTGTGAGAAAAGAGGTGATGCAATGTATTTTACGTGAAAATGAAGTGTTTTTTGATGTAAACCTACTTAAATGTATATTTGCTTTTACAGTATGTAATGCACAAAGATGTTTGAAATAAATATATATATTTTTAATTAAAAATGGAGATATACTTGTCATTCTTTGTGATATAGAATAAACATGCAATGCAGTGCAAATAGAAGAAAACTGTTTGATCTGTAAAGGAAAAAATGTGAGCATTACATTTTCTGTTTCAGGTTTACGTTCGGTTTGACTTGACAACAGTGGTTAGGCTTGCCTTTAGGTTTAAATATCGAAACCACATTCAAACTGCGTCACAGTTCTCAGCAAGTTGTGTGCTACTTCATTTACGAGATGTCAAAACAAAACTCTGTTAAACGTACAGGACCCCAAAAATATTTGGACACTTGAGTCCCACTTAAAAAAATGTCTTGCATTAGACATAAAATATCATGTCAGAAATATTAGACACTATAATATCAAGACAAAATATCATTTAATGCCATTTATTTGAACTAAACACATTCCAAGTGAAATATTTACCAAAAATATTTTTCCCCAATATTTTATCAAAAAGAACTGACTTCAAATATTTACTATAAATATTAGTTGATTAAAAATCTTCGCAAAAGCGTCTCAGAAAAGCCTATTATCTTTTGAGCAATGCTGTTTCTGCGTGTGAACAGAAGCGTCTCTGGCGTGTTCCTGGGACAGCTGATGTCAGTCGCGTTTTTTTCTTCTTCTTCTTTTTGTGGTGCTGTTTCTCATATCATGTTCATGTGGCTGACCTGCTTTCATGCTTCTACAGTCTTACGTGTTACTTCAAAGTAACTCACATTTTTCACCCACTTAAGGAGCGGTAAGTGTACTGTTTAAATGCTTTCAAAACCCATTATTTTTCCAGTTACACTGTATATAATTCATTTGAAGTATAATTATTAACAAAATCCATTTGTAATAAACATTGTTTGCTGGAATAATGTCAAGTAGACTTTAGCTTCTACAGGAAGACAACACAATACTTTTCATAAGCTATCGATAGAGGCTTATTCATATGCATGACCACACAGGAACCCGTCTAGATAGTTCTGCTCGACTTTAAGAGCTTTAACCACTACAAGTGAACGAGGAAGCTTCATGCGTTCGCATTTAAAGACTCCAGGTGCTGTTTTTGTTGAAGTTGGATCATTTAATTAGTCTTTTTCTTCTTCTTTAGACTACTTTTGCATTTACTCTGAGTGGGGGTTATTATTTAAGGCCCACTCTGTGCCCATGGATCTACTATGTGCTAGAATCTTTCTTCTTGTAGTCACAGGTAAGTGGAATCTCTGCTATGTTAAAACCTAGTTTGATGTGATCTACCACATAGAACTGGTCAAATATTTTGGGAAGTATAGTTTTTGACACTTCAAAACCAAAATATGACCACAGCTAGTGTCACAAAAATTTTATCTCATCAACTATTAGATTTTGTGTCAAAGTCTGATTTCGCAAATGTGTTCTATCTAGAAGTGGTTTTGTATGGCGGTTTCAAGCATCTACTTCAAAAACTGATTAAATTAAGATAATTTTGTGAATTCTATCCAACAAACTAAAATTCTGTCATGTGTTTACATGTTATAAATTAATATAGTATATTAATCAGACAGTTTGTTGGCCAAAACAATGGTTTGATGTCTTTTACATTGTCTTGTCCTTCATAACAGTTTTACTGATTAAATTTGGCAGAAAAGCTGTTAAATTGCTTATAATGTGCAGTTTAATGGTAGAATCCCATTATGACAACATGCCCCACTATGGAAACAAACTGTTTATAAATAGCAATAACAATAAATTGTTGTTGGTTTTTTTGCAGTCAGTACTTTCAAAAATAAACCAAATAAAAAAAAATCAACTTCGATAATTAATGTGGTTCAGATAACATAATATTTTGAGTTTCTGTTGATTAAATCAATCGCTTTTATTGTATTTTTTATTTCAATGAACTCAAAATTTTAAGACAACCAGGTAACTTTCTTTTTAAAGAAACAAATCTTTTTTTACAGTGTAATAATAAACCCTAACCCTGTAATATCTTCTGCTAAATTTGTTTGTTGACTAATTTGCGGTTTTGGACAAACTATGTGTAAAAAGCACAAATGAACTCACTGGTTGATATACCCAGAGTAGCTTGTTTGAGGTGTGTATAGAATAATCACAGTCATATATCATTAGATAGTTTGCATTTAAACGTGTTATAGTATCAACTTCTTTTCCTATAAACTCCAAAATCCTTTTTTTTTTTTTACAAGGTCAACAATTCAATCATACATCTATTGTATACTTAGCGATATAAACTAATTAAATTAAATTATTTTTTTTTTTTTTATTTTCTTAATCACAACAGGAGCTTTGATCAGTAATACTTTTCAAGTGGAAGAACTGAATGTCCAATTGGAACCAAAGAACAGCACAGTCTGTGAAGGAGACTCCGTCACACTCAACTGCACTTTTCAACCGGCTGGAAAGTACAAAGTGAAATGGTACTATAGCCAGACTAACTTAGGCTGTAACTCTGCAACAGACGGAATTAGTACAGAAAATAATGACAATTGGTCAACATTCAACATTCCTTCCATCAAGACCAATGACAGCGGATGGTACTTCTGCAAGGTTACGAGAGATATTCCTATTCTAATAGAAAGCTGCAGTGATGGAATACAAGTTCTGGTCTGTAAGTAGAAGGTTTCATCATGTTATCATGTAAAATTCAAAATATTTTTCAGGTTCTGCACTATTTCAGGTCACTAATCAAATACATACATATTTCACACTGATCATGTGAAGAACTTTGTACAGAAGTTCAGATATTATTTCTTCCATTGAAGCACAAGACTCTCTTTGGTTGATTGTCAAATCACGCTGGAGAACATGAGGATCAGGTCTTACACAAACGTAATGAGTTCATGCAGCTCGAGTGCTGCTGTCATTAAAGCAGAAGAAGACAAATCAAAGACTTAACATGAATTTTTCACTTTGACTTTTAACTCAAATTGTTAGTTTGGAAATAAAGACAATGCAAACCAATATACCAATAACCAACACTGTAAAAAAAAAAATCCCAGTAAAATTTACGGTAAAAAAACGGCAGCTGTGGTTGCCAGAACTTTACCGTAAAAAATACAGTAGCAACATAAAAAAAAATCTGTTACATTTACGGTAAAATAACATATTTCATTAACTGATATAATGTTAATTTACCAACCTAATGAAGTACTAATATCTGTTTTGTACCTTTATAATACACTGACAGTCACCAAACACAGTGGTGATAAGAGTCACATGATGAATCAAAGTTCATCACAAGCAGCTTTTCCACAAGCTGAGAAGGACAACACTAACATATAGAAGGTGCACACAGTGTCATTCACACACACACACACTAAACACCATCATGGTAACATGCATGAAATTTTAAAAATGCAATAAACATTAATTTAACAACATTAGATGTAACATAAAACCCTAATGTACATAACTGATTAGAAAAAATGAGAAAAACTAAGAAGAAACAGAGTTATTTCAACGAAAATATATCAAATGTGAAGTGTCATGCAGGGAATTGTGGGAATGTCAATTTACGTTTTTTCACTGTAAATTTTTACAATGAATTGTTATTTTTCACTTCCAAAAACTGTGAATTTAATGGTATTTTACCGTAAAATTACATTAAATGTACAGTTAAATCTATTACAGTTATTCACCGTATATAGTACGGAAACTTTCTGTAAACCAATTGACAGTTTTTCACCGTCTTTTACTGTTAAAATCACGGTCATTTTTTACAGTGAAATTTCCAATTTGACAACAACTATAGTTAATATATTCCCTCACTTTTCTTTTGCTGAAGACATTTTAACTGCCAGGGGCAAGTCTAGGATTTCAATATTTGGGGGCTCAGCCCCCAATGTCCTCTGCTTCTGACGCTGGCACTGCGCCGCGAATAACACCGTGAATAAAAGACGGGGAGCAGCCCTTTTCATATAAATTTTTAAGGGAATTGAGGTGATCATGAATTTGTGTACAGATTACAGAGCTAGCGACACCCCTGTTAACTGCCCAAGTTCATAATCCCCTATTGAAATGAATGAATGTAACAAGAGATCCACAGTTTTAACAACTTTCACTGTCTTTTCTCTACAGATGCCAACAAAACCCCAGAGAATCAGACGCCAAATCCCACTACAGAAGATTTACCCAACACTTGCATGACGAGTAGTGAAAAACCTTTAATATTTTGCTTTTTACACTCATTTAACTTTTAATAACATAAACAATTTACATGTACATTTAGGTCACGTGTGAACTCCACAAGTAGTCACAAAGTAATGGATTTACTGCATAATAAATCCTACTTCTATTTTTAGTAAAAACGCAAACTGTCAAGTGTAGTTTTGTCTTAAATATCAGTAAACTTGCTCTCAAATGTAAGTTTTTAGGAACAAAATTGTACTATCACTACAAAATGAATTACAGGCATTCAGTTAACATAGGACAGTGGGGTCCAGAAGGGAGACCACTAGATAAAGTTCTTCAGTTTTGCTTGTTTCTAATGTAATATAGCTAAATCTGTAATATAACTAAATTTCTTAATTATTTTGTGTCATAACATTTTTTATTTTACATTTCTTTTAAATCCTAAACCTTGCTGTTTTGTGTCTATATTTAAATTAAGTTTTGAATCGCAGATTTTCAGTGTACCTTGCACTGCACGTACACATTTACACAATTTTGGAGTTTTTTAATTGAAATCATGGCAAAAATACCTGCAAAGCAACTAGTAGCTTGTAAATCAGGTTATTAAATTAATTTGGAGGGGGAATTATTTGCACTCCCTTCAAAAGTTGGAGTAAAAACAGACATTTTTGATTAAATGCAACTCAATTAGATTGAGTGCATGAATGCATTAATACTGTAACCACAAAGAGCCACACATCTGAAAGAATGACCTAATATGTGCTATTTTTTGTATCATTTTGTCTTTTACAGCTACAATAACCTCTACACCATCGTCAGATCCCCCCAGTTTTGATCATCCGTGGTGGATATGGGTAGCGCTGGCAGTTGGATGTGTCGTACTAGTTGTGTCAATTGTTGTCATATACATCTTAACTCGCAAACCTAAAGGTACATCTACAATGACCTTATGTTGCATTAAAAAAAAAATCTATGGTTTGCCAAATATTGTTTAATCTTAAACTAATTTATTTAAAAATATATAATGTTTACTTAACTTCGACCAAAGCTAATGTTAAACTTAAGCTTGCTTAAGTTCAACTATGTGTTTCATTGTTCGTCCAGCATGTTTTATATGTTGTATCAGTACATAAGAATCATAAAGCATTGACAAAAAATTGTATATATCTTTACTTATGCCAGCTTTACTCACATAATACACATTGTAAAAAAAAAACTTAAATTTTTACAAAAAAACAAACAACGACAAAAAAACCCCACAAAACCTGGTAGCTCTGCAGAATAGAAAATACAGTAAAATTTAAAAATATTTACAGAACCTGTAAATTTTATGATTTAAAACTGTAATTTACAAAAAAAAAAAAAAAAAAAAATTACATTCTAAACCTGTAAATCCAACATCCCGTTTCTGCTGATTAATTTAGCAACATAAGATAAACCTAATGGTCATAACTGATGACAAATAACTAAGAAACAACATAATTATTAAAATGAAAACCCATTAAATGTGAAGTGTCACACAGGGAATTCTGGGAATGTTCGTTTATGAAGATGATTCAGTTATTTTTACTTCCAAAACCTGTACCTTTAACAGTATTGTACTGTAAAATTATATGAAACGTAAGGTTAGATCTATTACATTTTCCCCCATACATAGTATATGGAAACTTACTGTCAAACATTTATCAGGTTTTTACTGTAGGCGTTTTTACAGTTAAAATTACAATAATTTTTACTGCGCATAAAAAGCTTAAGCCTTGTTGTTATGAATGGTTACAGCCTGTAACCATACTTTTTGTTATAAACTGATGCACGAATCAAAATTACTTCTTGCTGTCATCAAAATCATGCTACAGAATTCTTTTAAAAGTCACACAGACTGATTAGGGTTCTTATAAAGGACCCCACTAAGAAACAACAACACATCCTCAAGAGTCTTTGTTCAAGGTCAGTTTCCTTGGTCGCAGACTGAGAGCTGAATGAGTGTGGGTGGCATGTGGTAAAGCGTTGTGAGAGTTAGCTAGCTCCAGTTGATGACGATTAAACTGCTTCTCATTGTCTGTGGTTAGACTCGAGCAGTTAGGTGCAACATGAGCGTGCACAGCAAAGCTGTTTTCCTCCAGACCCTCAGCGTGGCCTGTGCTTTGCACTGTTAACCATTTGATGTAACTCTACAGTAATGGTATTTGTTTCTAGACATCATTTATGAGAACACCAAACCAGTGGAATCGGGCTGCTGGAGGCGAAATCGGAATCAGATGGACATCTGCAACTTGCCTGCATCCAAAAAAACTGAAACCATTAAACCGCTGAGGAAGTATGACACTCTTTCAAGCAACAGGAACCGCAGGCCATAAGTATTGGGCTACATATAGAAGAATTGTCCACTGAAAACTATGGAAGCCTGTTTAAGCCACATAAGTATGGTAAAGACATAATAAATCATAATTATGAGATGAAAAGTCGAAATAATGTTTTAAAAAGTTGTAATTATAACATAAAAAGTCATAATTTTGACTTTGTCAACTTTTTATGACTTTTTGTCATAATTTCCTTATTTTTTATTAATATAATAGATATGACTTAGAATGTCATCATTTTTACTTTAAATGTCATAATAATAATTTACAAAAGCATGATTTTCCCCCTTATGTGGCAGAAATGGGCTTACATAGAAAACACATAATGTATTAAATATTTTACTGTAGATACATATTTAATGATGTAATGTAGCATTTCTCAATATATGGGAAACTGTAAATATAATGCTGATTTTTTTTTATGTTTCTTGGTTGAATGACTCAGTCATTGTAAGCTTTAAAGAGTTCATGAGAAAACCTGATTTTTTTTGTTGAATGATTTTCGGTTGTATCAGTCTGTGGTAACAAATAAATGTGAAAAACATAAATAAAAAAAAACATTTTCCACTCACAATTAATAATGCACATTCTTGGCTATTTTGACAGCACAACATCAGTCTACATGATTTCAGATCCCACATAAGGACTGGTTGACCCTAATTAAACCACATACGGGGCAATTGAGGAAAGAATATGAGGAATCAAGCTGTTTCATACTCATGAATCATTCATTCTTATGAAGTCGCGAAAGGAACTGAGAACTTTCTTTGAACGTCCGTTTTTGTCACATAACGTGTTTTTCCAGACGCTACTCGACTTCACAACACGAAATAAAAGATATCTGTTGCACACACAGAAGAGGCGGGGACTTCTGGTGGCACATATATTGTTTTATTGCTTAAACACGCTGTAAACACACATAAACAGAGATAAGAATTAGTTATGTTCAACTGTATATTAGTGACTGCCAGAGTGGCTTCTTCATATATAAAATAATATATGAAGCTTTCTCTCAATAAACATACTTTGCACAATCTTATGACAATACATCAAAAGAGAATGAGAATACATTGCTATATACTGTCTGTAACACATTAACATTACATCAAACAGACAATACTCAATAAACATACACAAATGGTGTATAAGCACTTTGTTTCCTTTTTAGTAGACTATATTTCTCTCTATGTGCTCTGTTGTAAACGATCTCTATCAGCAATTTAGTTGTCCCTAACCAATGACAGATTTATAGAACACAAACATAACAATAAACAAATATCAACTCTTTTATAACAACGAGTGATTGCAATTATATTGTCTAACGACATTAAGCACTAGTAATATTATGTCGTGATGTCTCGCGCGGCCTCCACCAGCGCAGCGGGGTCGGCCGCCTCCCAGCCGCGATTGCGCAATCCATCGCGCGGGCGCCGCCGGCCGCATATCAACCGCTAAATCTATCGCTTTAATATACAAATTCATCAAACTAACACATATAACTAACGTATAAACATTTTATGAACACAAACTGTGATGCCACATCACTCATCTTACCTGTAAACACACATAAACAGAGATAGGTATTAGACCTCCGTGAAGTTGGCACCCCATAAAGCGAAATAATCCCCAAAACTATGTCATTCGTTTGTGCTACGTTTGTGCTGATTTGTGCCGCAAAAACGAACGTTTGTGCTGGTTTGGTGTTTGAGATATTAAGCATTATTTTTTTGGTCGTGTGACGTCATTCTCCACCCCATGTCGTTCAAATCGCTTCAAACCGGTGCCATTCGTTTGTGCTCGATTTGTGCTGGTTTGTGCCGTTAAAACAAACACTGTAACTGTTTTCCTTCCACAGATATAACAAATTTAATTCGGGAGCTGTGACGTCATTCTCCACCCCACTTCGTCTAAATCGCACGAAACTGGTGTCGTTCGTTTGTGCTCGATTTGTGCTGGTTTGTGCCGTTAAAACAAACACTGTAACTGTTTTCCTTCCACAGATATAACAAATTTAATTCAGGAGCTGTGACGTCATTCTCCACCCCACTTCGTCTAAATCGCAGGAAACTGGTGTCGTTCGTTTGTGCTCGATTTGTGCTGGTTTGTGCCGGTAAAACAAACACTGTAACTGTTTTCCTTCCACAGATATAACAAATTTAATTCGGGAGCTGTGACGTCATTCTCCACCCCACTTTGTTTAAATCGCACGAAACTGGTGTCGTTCGTTTGTGCTCGATTTGTGCTGGTTTGTGCCGTTAAAACAAACACTGTAACTGTTTTCCTTCCACAGATATAACAAATTTAATTCGGGAGCTGTGACGTCATTCTCCACCCCACTTCCTCTAAATCGCACGAAACTGGTGTCGTTCGTTTGTGCTCGATTTGTGCTGGTTTGTGCCGTTAAAACAAACACTGTAACTGTTTTCCTTCCACAGATATAACAAATTTAATTCGGGAGCTGTGACGTCATTCTCCACCCCACTTCCTCTAAATCGCACGAAACTGGTGTCGTTCGTTTGTGCTCGATTTGTGCTGGTTTGTGCCGTTAAAACAAACACTGTAACTGTTTTCCTTCCACAGATATAACAAATTTAATTCGGGAGCTGTGACGTCATTCTCCACCCCACTTCGTCTAAATCGCACGAAACTGGTGTCGTTCGTTTGTGCTCGATTTGTGCTGGTTTGTGCCGTTAAAACAAACACTGTAATTGTTTTCTTTCCACAGATATAACAAATATAATTCGGGACCTGTGACGTCATTCTCCACCCCACTTCCTCTAAATCGCACGAAACTGGTGTCGTTCGTTTGTGCTCGATTTGTGCTGGTTTGTGCCGTTAAAACAAACACTGTATCTAAGACCTCTTCTTAAATATAGCCTAACGAAAAAATGTTTTATGTTATGTAACTCTCCATGCCATATTGCTCCAACCCGGTATTGTTCGTTTGTGCTCGATTTGTGCCGGTTTGTGCCGTTAAAAGAATCCCTGTAATTGATTACCTTTTTAAAAAAAATAATAAAAAAAATAATGAAAAACCCAATCTCCACCCCATGTAATCTAAATCGCTTCAAAACTGGCATATTCGTTTTTGCTCTATTTGTGCAGGTTTCTGCCGTTAAAAGAATAACTTAAAATAACAACAATAATAATGATAATAATAATAGGCCTAAAAAATAAAAAAAAATCTCCTCCCCGTCATCTTAAATCGTTCCAAAATGGTGCAGTTCGTTTGTCCCTGTTTGTGCCATTAAATAATACTAAGACCCCTTCTTAAATGGACTAAATTTGTGCCAGATATTGTCACAACCACTTAGGCCTACATGTTACCTGCCTACTTCTGGAACCAGGCGTGTTCTATGCTGTGCTATAGCACTGGGACAGATATTTGAATAAATAATGATAATAAAATACTATACAATTGCATGGTAAATTTTCAAATACATGTTTAACGTGTTTCTGCGCCCTTCAAAAACGTTAAACAATGCATAGGAAGGTCTGCATACGGAAAAAATGTATGCTCTGAGACTAAAAAAATCATGTGTGCAGGGTAATTTACAGGTTAATTTAAAATTTGTTTGACACTTCAGAGAAGTGTATTCTTTTATTAATTATTGTGCAATCAAGAAACTCACAGGAACGCGTGTATAACACGCGAAAGATAGTGCCAAAGATAAAACGCTGCAACTAACAGGCCCAGTGGAATCTTGTGGAACTGCTTATGCTCAGATTATTTCATCATCTAACTGCAATTTGCCTTTCAAACAAACACAGACTTTAATCAATGTAAAGTAGCCTATAGGCGAAGGCTATTTTCTTTAAATAAAACAATAATAATGAAGAAAAAAACAAAAAACAAATACACTGTACAAAGTGAATTGCAATTGTTACATTAAATAGAACAAGTTAACGGATAAAATTAGTGTTGTTTATAAATTAATTCATATAGGTTGATTTTGAGTCCTTGTTTTTCCCTTCTTGACTGGAACCAGTTAATTAGGCCAAGGAGTTTAGATTAGACTACTTGATGTTTAGATTGACTGTTATTTCGATAATATTCAGGCTGCAAATCAAGTTTGCAATGCTAAAATATTGTGTGTGTGTGTGTGTGTGTGTGTGTGTGTGTGTGTGTGTGTGTGTGTGTGTGTGTGCAGGGCCGGTTCTAGACATTTGGAGGCCCTAGGCATAATTTATGTTGGAGGCCCCTGACTCTTCTCCCCTCTTTAATATTGTAATAATTTTACCGTTACTCTCCAAATTAATGTAGAAACAACTTAAAGCAACAGCTTAAAAAAAATGTATCTGTGGCCTGGCCCAAATAAATGTATCCATATATTTCCTACCTTTTAGACAGGTAGGAAATATATAGTAATTGAATAAATTTATCAAACACTTTATGCAGTCTTCACTGCATAAATTCTAAATTAAACATAAGCCTTATTAAAGCAATTGTCTCTGTTGGCTTTGTTCTTTGATGAACATTAATGACAGACATCACAGTAACTGGTTTATTAGGCTGCTGTCACTTGAAGAGCTCCCGCTGATGTGACGCGCATCTCATTTTCTCACAACTCTTTAAGTTCATTTAAGACGTTATTTAACTCTTTTAAGACTACTCTAATGAGGATACTTGACAAAACAGGCATAATTCTGTGTGTTATTGTTTGTTCAAGAGTGAAAGGGAACTTGATATTGCTGCGCATTTCTGTCTTTTCTTTTCTGTGAGTCTTGTGTGTCAAATGCAGTGCACGTTATTAAAAAAGTAATTAGTTATAGTTATTAGTTACTTCTCACAAATAGTAAATGAGTTAATAACCGAGTTACATTATTATAAAAGGAACTGATTACCAGGGAAAGTAACTATTGTTTTTTACTTTTAAAAAATGCCCCCAATATTGAATATGTTAAATAAATGAAATGGACATGCAATTTCTCTGTACTGTATACGTGTTGGTAGCCATTAAATACGTATTTAGTTTAATATTTATGTTTAAATAGGCCTATTATAATGTTATTTTTAAATTGAATCTATTTGATTATGAAAAGTGAACAGCATGAGTAAGATGCATCATGCGCAATATATCGGGACACATGGAATGGGTCAGACATGATTTTAAACACTTCATTAAGTTTTGTTTTGTAGAAAGCCTTTCTTTAAAGTGAATTTCGTTTTGTAAAAATTGTATCTTAATTTTAATCAATCAATCTGGATTTAATAAATAAGAAGCAAATATAGCAGGCAATATAATAATGACATGGAGGTGCCGGCGCGATCACTGGCGCGTGAACTGGCGCGTCTTATAAATTAACCGAAACTCAGCGGCTGCTTGCCTCACAGACATGAGAAATATGTAGAAAGCTTGAAATGTCTACTTTTAAACGAAATAATTCAAAACGAAAAGAAATAGGCTCTCTGATGATCATCCGAATGAAATGTGCATTCTCTCTCTAAGCGCGTCCACGGAGATGATGAGAGTCAGTAATGTCAACTTCATCTTCGCAGCCGACACTGATTCAGAAAACATTAGTTTGTTAATAAACAATTAAAATGTCTCCTTGCTGTTTTTGTCACTTTCATAATGATTACTTTTGCAGGCTTTTTATGGCAAGCTTTATTTAGCATTTTGCTTCGCAACGTCCACAGGATGTGTTCGTTTTGGCGAGTCCATCGGACCCACTCTGACTATGGTTAAGATAAACATCGTCACTATTTTTAGTTAATTAATAAATATTGAAATAAATTGTAGATAGGACATTTGTACATTTTATTTTATTTTTTATTTTTTTATTATTATTATTATTTTTTTTTTTTTTTTTTTTTTGTCCCTCTGTCTGGGCCCCATCCCGCCAATCGGGCCCTAGGCACGTGCCTAGTTTGCCTTTGCGTTAATCCGGCTCTGTGTGTGTGTGTTTGTGTGTAAAGACATTATTTTTTAATTATTTTACTTGAAAAAAACAAAAACAAAGACAAATAACTTGTTTTATTAAGAAACTGAAAAATTAGTTGAGTTTTTTTGTATTTTTGGTTTAAGGGAAAAACTTAAATTAGTTTATGCTTTAAAATTTGTTTCGAATGTGTGGACGGCCCCTAAAATACTCATTTTGGCTTTGTCTAAAACAACATTGAGGAAATTTTTATTTATTTGTATTTATTTTATTATTAAAAGGCCTAAGAAAAACCTCCATGATACAACATGTTTCACTCACTATTACAAGAAGATTTTTTTATTTTTATTTTTTATAAATAATAGCATAATTTATTGTTTTATTGGAAAAACCCAAAATATCAGAAAACAATGGAAGGGATCGCGCCGGCGCCTCCGTGGACAAGAGAAGTGTGTTGTTGTGCTCTGCATGAGACAGCTACAGTGGCAAGAAATATATGAAACAACCAAATAGAAAAATTGTAACTAATATGCAGAGCAATAGCCTACACCAGATGAACTGCGTGATGGGACATGCAAGACATGCTGAGTTGAACGGCGTTTCAGGGCCACTCATGCGAAACAAATAGGCTATTAAAGAATAATCACATACCCATGAATAAAATTACGATTTGTGATTTGTGTATGATGATTTGTGTACCGGGAGGCTATTTTCTATGATGATTCCGTATTTCTTTGAAATATGAAACTGTTATACTTGTTTTTGTTTGTTTGTATGTTTGTTTTTACATATTATGAGAGAAAAGAGTCCGATGTTTTTTATTCAATCTTTTTTCGTTTTTGGCTAAATATTTTACAAGTGTAAGTTAGCAGGCTAAAAGTAAACATTTATTTAACCTTTTACTTGAAGACTTAAAGTAGGTTATTTAGGCTATTAAGCTTTTCTGATTCTTCATTCAGGCTAGTGAGTTCATGCCTATAATTTAATGTCTTACATTTTAAAAACCGAAGCAGCACAAACGAAAATTTCGCCGGCACAAACCAGCACAAACAAATGAGACTATTTTGGACAAATTTGGAGCATGTGGGGGGGCTGGGTGACCTGAAAATGACCTATAGCCTATATATTTTTTTATATATATATATATATATTTTAAAAACCAAAGCAGCACAAACGAAACTTTTTACCGGCACAAACGATTTTGAGCGAATTTGGAGCATGTGGGGGGCACCGGTTTTAAGCAAACTGAATGTAAAATTTTTTTTCGTTAGGCCTACTTTATATTTAAGATTAGCCTGTCATTGTTGCTTTTTTTAACGGCACAAACTGAGCACAAACGAACAGCACCATTTTGTAACGATTTAAGAAGACATGGGGTGGAAATTATTTGGTTTTTATTTTTTTTATTTTTTTTAAGTCAAAAAGTAATCATTTAGGGATTCTTTTAACGGCACAAACCGGCACAAATCGAGCACAAACGAACAATACCGGGTTGGAGCAATTTGGATGGCATGGGGGTGAGTTACACTGTTCATAAAACATTTTTTCGTTATATTTAAGAAGAGGTCTTAGATACAGTGTTTGTTTTAACGGCACAAACCAGCACAAATCGAGCACAAACGAACGACGCCAGTTTCGTGCGATTTAGAGGAAGTGGGGTGGAGAATGACGTCACAGCTCCCGAATTAAATTTGTTATATCTGTGGAAGGAAAACAGTTACAGTGTTTGTTTTAACGGCACAAACCAGCACAAATCGAGCACAAACGAACGACACCAGTTTCGTGCGATTTAGAGGAAGTGGGGTGGAGAATGACGTCACAGCTCCCGAATTAAATTTGTTATATCTGTGGAAGGAAAACAGTTACAGTGTTTGTTTTAACGGCACAAACCAGCACAAATCGAGCACAAACGAATGGCACCGGTTTGAAGCGATTTGAACGACATGGGGTGGAGAATGACGTCACACGACCAAAAAAATAATGCTTAATATCTCAAACACCAAACCAGCACAAACGTTCGTTTTTGCGGCACAAATCAGCACAAACGTAGCACAAACGAATGACATAGTTTTGGGGATTATTTCGCTTTATGGGGTGCCAACTTCACGGAGGTAAGAAACCGTTATGTTAAACTGTATATTAGTGACTGCCAGAGTGGCTTCTTCATATATAAATGAAGCTCTATATCCTGCGGCTCACGATCACCCTCTAGCGTCACCCGCCAGCGTTTACAGGTCTAAGTGATCAAGTTGGCATCCTTGCACAGTACTACATACAAATATATTTTCATATACATTTAACGTAAGAACTATATTTAAAAAATGATAACTAATAATATTAATGATAACAATACATACATGACTACTTGAGTTCATACTACATATCTCAACCACTCGCTACAACAATACGCCTAATGGCCGTAATGAGAGCGACAACTTACCTCAGATATTGACGAAATGAAATACTAACGTTCAAACTGTGAACTCCATTTGGGGGGGGGGGAAACAAGTGTATTCCATGACAAAGACTGTATCAGTCACTGAGAAGATGTATTTTGAACAAAAATAAAATGGTTTATTTTTTTTTATTATGTAGGCCTACTTATCCACTTCGGTTCGTGCGCGAGACAGTTGCAGGAAGAGCTCCGCCTAAACAATCTTCTGATTGGCTGAAATTTATTATTAATTATAAAAGGGATAGTTCTTGAGCCGCGTTGAAGCCATTGAAAAATTCCCGAAAACATACAGCTGACCACATTACACAAGTTTTGCTGCTGAGTGTGTATGTTGCTGCATCTGTCTTAGCAACGTAAACATTTTGTTCATTGAAGCTTACTGCATTATGTAAAAGAGTGTTGTGAGAGAGATATGGAGTGACCGAGTGTATTAGCCTACCTGCATTCATATTTATCATTTTCCTTCAGGTCAGTCCTATGATCATAACAAAAATTTGTTTGAATGTCCGCTGTATCTTTTACTTTTAACATTTAAGGGGTTTTCCCGTGCCCTGCTGACACTGACAGTGATGGTCAAAACATTTGTCATTTGTGTCTTTTTCCGTGTTAAGAACAAGTTTCAATATAAAAGTCACTGCGACTGAGTGACTCGCTCACAAAGACAGTCTTTGCTGCCATCTAATGGCGTAATAATGTAACTTTTGTTGCTGTTCACGGTCAGGGACTATTTTTTCCAGTGGAAGGAAGGCTTTTAATTATTTTACTTCATGAAAGTTGCATTGATACATATTTTTTTTGCTTTAATATTTGTATTCTGTGGTAACCGTTTTATAAGCCCAGTGAAGCCGTGGTTTACAGTGAATTTATAACCGCTAAGGGAGTTTCAGGCACTCCGCTCCTTAGCTGTTAGAAATTCACTGTAAACCACGGCTTCTTGGGGCTTATTGCTTTATTAGTGTTTCGACGCCTTGTCTCGTCTGGTCTGGTGTGGACAGACAAATTGCTTGTCACTAAGTGGATGTTGAGGCTGTTGAGGCTTCTTCACGGAACCATCAATGCCAATAAAAAAGCTTTTATTTTTAAGAGTGCATAAGAGACTTCTTTCAAAAAAATTTTTGTAAATCTTATCGACCCCACACCTTTTACCAGTAGTGTATGTTTGGTGTGAAAGATCCTTAAGCAGCTATATGAAATGCAGAGGTACATAGGACAGTTAGTGCCTCAATAATGTGAATTTTCAAAGCAACTTCTGACTACTAACAAAAAGTGGGGCACAGTCCTGCAGAGAACAACTCTGCCCCAGTTGCAGGTGCATTTAATGCATAAAAAACCAAGGCCTTTGCCAAACAGTGTCATGCTCACCGACAGGAATTGACGGACACTTGGGTGCCTCAAAGCGCAGCCTCAGAATCTCTGAGTTTGTGCAGTTCCTCTGTGACCTAGATTCAACAAAACTGAACAGCAGAAAACTCGCAAAGCTAGAATGGTAATTTGGACACTAATTGTTTCCAAAGTCAATACTTTGTGAGATTTTTCATGAACAGGGTACAAAATAGACCTTAAACTCTTTGAAAATGAATGTTCAGTGAAGGAGGTGTTTCACCTTTGGAAAATGTTAATGGTCATCCTCATGAGGTCAAATATTACATGAGCTGTTGTATTTTCTATTCATTTATCATTCTTGCAACCCTGTTACCAAAATTTGAGACGGTCTAAACATACAGTATAGCAGCAACTCTGTGACTATATGATTTCACTAGTTTTAGCATTTAACATTAAATAAACATCTCAAATTTGACAGAAATGTATACATTTAAAAAAAAGTAAAGCTAAAAAAATTGGTAACAGGGTTGCAAATTTGTCCATATATTAAGCTTTCATTCAGTAGAGGCCATACTGTATCTAATCTGAGACCAAATGTTGGTTTGTAATTATTACTAATTTATATTTCCAATAAAATTAAACAAGTTATCTAGAGGACAGGGTTGAATGGTTGAGCTGAGTCAAACTGGATATTTCATGTGTTTATAACTAGCTACATTTCTTCCTAGGTTAATTTATTTGTTAGATAATATTTTATATAACATATCTAATAATTCTCACAACAACATCAACAACTTCGATGTAGTTTACAGATTCACTTATCATTGGTCATCTCAAATGAACTTCTCTGTGCTCAACCATAAATTCACAGATTAGGTTAACAATACTCATCGATTGGTTTCCTGGTAAGATTGAAAACATTGGGCCTCTCCAAATGCCCACATTTGCGGTCCGGGCCACTTGAGAGCGCATGCATGCAAAAGTATTACACAAGACTGTGGGTGTTAAAAGCATCAAAGCTCAGTGCACTTAACGTACACTAAAACCACACTAAGACTGCATCTGAAATCACATACTTCTCTACAGGCTAAAAACAGTATGTGACAAAACAAGTATGTCCGAATTCACAGTACTCATAAAAGAGTAGACAAAAAGTACCCGGATGACCTACTACTTCCAGCGAGATCCTGAAGTATACATACGATGGACACTTTACTATCCCATGCCATGAGGCCACGAATGGTAGGGAAGCGACATAACTGACGCTTGTAGGTCACATGATAAGGGCAACGTGGCGAATGTAGTATGTCCAGATTCCATCACTTACAACGGAAGTGATGTCTCGCGCATATACTTAAATGAGTGATAGACATCACTGCTGTTGTCAGAGCGCGATCAGACCTCACTAAGCGAGTGCTGAACGCAGTTGGACATAGTGGTGTTTTAGAGGTAAAAAATGATATAAATACTGTTCGGTTTCTCGCACAAACCAATCGTTTCGTGTCTTAGGACATCAATGTGTCGTCACGAGCCGCAGGGTTTAATTTGGATTTGTCTAAGCAAGTTTTATTTACTCTTAAATAAGAAGTTCCCATTGACCCACATTATTTGACTGACAGACGGCAACGGTTGGAGTTAAAAATCATCATTTGTGTTCTACTGAAGAAACAAAGTCACCTACATCTTGGATGCCCTGGGGGTAAGCAGATAAACATCAAATTTTCATTTTTGGGTGAACTATCCTTTTAACGGACATGCGGCTCCAATTGTAAGTCCACAGTTGTAAAGTGCACAGAAGTGTGCCATTTGGGATTCAGCCAATCTCGAATAGCTTCAGAGCATATAATAAACTTCATGAAAGTTAAATTAATAAAGGTAAATTAATTAAATTTTACATATAATTTGGTAAAAAAAACAACAACAAAAACAAACAAAGTCTTGCACATTCTGTTGGTGCAAAGATGTCTATTTTGTACATTTGCAACTGCTTTTTACCCCTTAATTAAGCACCACAATGACTAAATTGTGTCGTCTGTTACATAAAGATGAATTTAAGTTTATTTTGAAATGCAAAATATTGAAAATCAAAATAAAACTCTGTAAACTATTGCATGCGAGACTTGCGGTCTTCACGCCCACTTGAACACTTGGGCAAAATACAGGAAATACGTCATATGAGTAGACAAGCGGTCAAGTCAAGTCGTGTGATGGCGTAGTGCCATCAGGCGTTTATATAACACAACGACAGGTGCGTCTGCTTTCTAGCAATAAACATGAAATAAATATCAAAATTAAATTGGCAAAATGTATATTAAAAAATAATATTAAAATTAAACATGTTGGGTGTCACGATTTTAAGGAATGTTAAATATTTATGTTTTTGTCTATTGTATTCCGACTCAAATCATCTGAATCCGCATCATGTCATATTTACGATTCCTAAACTCAGAATTCACCGTAACAGACCAGTGAAGAGCAACGCAGCGGAGTCAGTGGGTGTGACCGGAGCAGCGCGTCACTCCGCCGGTAACCGGCGCTGCTGCTGCTGCTGCTGCTGATGGAGAGTGAGACAGGCGGAAGGTGGGTGTGGACATCCGAGCCATTGTCGGGATAAACGCACCTCACGCTCGGGCGACGGAACGCTGAGCTCGCGCTAATCCACGGTGGAAGGGACGCGCAGGAGAAGATTGAATAAACAATTCTTGTTTGCCCGAGGCTTCATTTTAGGTAAGATTTAGGAAATATTGCACGGGTCTTTTAATGGTGTCTTGCAAGCACGCAGAGAGTTAAAGCTTCACTGCGTTGCACCGGGGGCCAGACAGACAGAGCATGCATACTTGTTTATGTATGTAAATGTTTGCGAAAATGACAGATTCGAGGTTGCGTTCAGTTAAATGGGTCAGTGAATAAAAAGGTGAGATCAATAACCTAGATATACCCAGTGCTGTCTCCAGTGCACAAGTGCAAACACATCCAAATGCAAGCTTCTCTTTGCTGACAGTACTGCATATGGTACAAGTTGTCGCAGTAATAGCATGCAACTATTTGCATGCATAATAAATCCAGACTTTTAATTTCTCTGGGTCACATGGTTTATTTAAATGATGGATTTATGTATGTAATATAGATACGCTTGATTTACTTAGCAGCATGCCAGAATCATTTACTTACATGGATACATACCATGTATTTCTATTGTATATATTAATTGATATACTTAATCAGCGCTACATACTTACTCTTAACTCATAACTATACATTTATTTTATTTAGTTAGATTTGTTTTGTAATTAGTATTTGTTTGGTTTAATAAACTGAGCTAATGTTAACCTGATCTCTATTCTGTAATCCCTCACTTTATTAATTTATTTAAATATTTACTTATTTATTTAAATGTATTTTTTAAATGTATGTATTTATTATTTATTTTGTTTAATATACTGAGATAATGTTTTCTTTACCTTAAACTAACCTTCACTGAATTTGTTTGTAATATTAATTTTTTTAATTAAATGTATTCATTTATAATTTATTTTTTAATGTACTGAGAAAGTGTGTTTTCTATCTCAAACTCAAATCGCATTTTATTTATATTATATATATATATATATATATATATATATATATATATATATATATATATATATATATATATATATTATTTTTGGTTTAATATATTGATATTTTGACTGATATTTCCTTTCCCTTAAACCCAACCCTCACAATTATTTATTTATTTTAAATTACATTTATTTCATATTTATTTGGTTTAATATACTCATATATAGATATTTTCTTTCCCGTAAAATTAAATCTCACATTTATTTGTTTTTGTTTGTTTGTTTGTTCTGACTGTATATTCTGAGCTAATGATATTGTCTTTCCCTTAAAGCTAACCACCATAGAATTATATTGATTTATTGTTAGAATTTTTTATTTTGACATTTTATATGTTTGTGGGAGCTATTGTCTGTTCCCACATTGTAAAGGATTTATTATCCTTGTACGGATATTTGGTCTCACACACACACACACACACACACACACACACACACACACACACACACACACACACACACACACACACACACACACAGACAGAGTGTCACACACACTTGCTGTGTGAGATAACCTTCTCCCTCTGTCCCTTCAGGAATCTGACACCATGACTGCAGAGGAGATTATAAACATTAAAGAAGCAGAGATAATCAAGCTGATCCTGGACTTTCTGAACTCCAGAAAGCTACACATCAGTATGCTGGCGCTGGAAAAGGAGAGTGGGATCATTAATGGACTTTATTCAGATGATATGCTCTTCCTGAGGTGGGTAGTAAGAGTCTTTGAAAACCTAAACAACAGATAAATGCTTAGTGATTCGAATACACTACTGTTCAAACATATGGAATCAGTAAGGCATTTATAGGTATATATAGGTTCAACAAATCTATTTTTATAACAAATACTGTTGTTATGTATTGTGAAGTTATTATTTTTCTTATTTTAAAAAATATCAAAAGTTATTTTTTTTGTTAAATTTCTACCTACGGCAGCCATTTTAGCAGCCATTTATTCCAGTCTATTAAAAAAACACTGTGTCGTCGTTAAGAAGTGGTTGTGCTGCTTAATGAAGTGTGGAATTATAGCAACACAGTGTCTTTTTCAGTTGCTGAAGGATTGAGTACACTTGCATTTTTTGCAATGGCATCACTCTTTAACATCACTTCTTTAACTGGGTAGGTGAACTAATTTTGGGCCTTTTTCTGGTTTTTTTTTGTTTTTGTTTTTAAGGCAACTTATTTTAGATGGGCAGTGGGAGGAAGTTTTGCAGTTCATTCAGCCTTTGGAGTGCCTGGATAAATTTGACAGGAAGAGGTGAGCGACGTCGGTTTGGAATCTTTTGCCCACACCCAAGCATATGTTGCTTGTTTCAGTCTTTTTTTTTATTTTTTTTTTTCAGGTTTCGATATATCATCCTAAAACAGAAATTTCTGGAAGCTCTCTGTGTGAACAACGCCATATCTGCATCAGATGACCCTGAGAATGTGAGTCTTTATGGAGAAAATGCCATCATGTTGTTCTAAAACAAGATCCACTTTGCTTGTCTTTTATGTAAAATGGAAGATGTTTCATACTATATTGTATTATTATGCTTATTAGTAGTATTATTTATTTGCCAGAAATAACCTTCAATAAATATTATTATGATTATCTTTTATGCAAAACAGAAAAAGTGTAATTGTTTAATATTAATATTTCTATTTTTATATAGAAGTAAACATTCCATTTTGCATAAAAGCAGACAAACTTTTTATTTATTTATTTATTTATTTATTTATTTATCAGTAATAATAATAATTTGTCCTATGAAAAGACTAGACTTTAATACTGATAAATAAACAATGCTAATCTTTTATACAAAATGATCAATAAAAGTTTAATTGTATATTACCGTTATTTTTGTTGCATGAAGAATAATAATAATAATATACTATTAAACTTCCAGTTTGCATAAAAGACAAGCATTACATTTAATTTATTTATTAGTATTGAATATTGCATTATTATTATTATTATTATTATTATTATTACTGGTACCATGAAAATAGCCTTTAAAATAAATAAATAAATAATGATTGTAAATAAACATTGCTAATCTTTTATACAAAATGATCAATAAAAGGTTAATTGTATATTATTATTGTTATTTTTTGTACTATGAATAATAATATTAATAATTAATATACTACTAAACTTTCATTTTGTATATAAGATGATCATTATATTTAATTTATTTCATTTAGGCCTATTTATTAGTATTGAAAATTGCATTATTATTATTATTATTATTGGTACCATGAAAATAGCCTTTAAAATAAATAAATAATGCTTGTATTTTATGCAAAATGGCAGAATTTTAATTGATTATTATTATCATTATTATTATTAGTACCATAAAATAGTCTAATACTGATCAATAAATAAATAAATAATAAGTAAACAATTAAAATTCTTCCATTTTTGCATGAAAGACAAGCATTATTTGTTTAATATTATTATTATTTGTACAGTGAAATTGTCTTGAATATATATATATATATATATATATATATATACACAATAACATTAAACCTCTTGTATCTTGAATGTGCCCAAAAGAAGGTTTTATTCAGGAAGCATCCCATGATGACCTCTCCTCTTTCCCACCTCCAGCTGGAGCTGACCATGCAGGACGCGGTGAAGTCCCTTCATTCCCTGGAAGAGTTCTGCCCGACCAAAGAAGACTACAGCAAGCTCTGTCTGCTCCTCACGCTCCCGCGCCTCACCAACCATGCCGAATTCAAGGACTGGAACCCCAGTACGGCCCGCGTCCACTGCTTCGAGGAAGCCTGCTCCATGGTGGCCGAATTCATCCCTGCGGACCGCAAACTGAGCGAAGCCGGATTCAAGGCCAGCGGAGACCGTCTGTTCCAGCTCCTTATCAAGGGAATACTGTACGAATGTTGCGTTGAATTCTGCCAGAGCAAAGCGACTGGAGAAGAGATCAGCGAGGAGGAGGTTCTCCTAGCTGTCGACGTTCTGTGCGGGAACGGTTGCGAGGAACTGGACTTGAGCTTGCTTTCCTGGCTGCAAAACCTCTCGCCGTCGGTTTTCGCTTGTGCGTTTGAGCAGAAGACTCTCAACATCCATGTGGACCGGCTCGTCAAACCGGCCCGGACGGGTCATGCTGACCTCCTCACACCTCTGCTTACCAAACTCTCGCCCTGCCCGGCATCGCCATTACACCGACCCCAATCGGCGGATACTTACATGTCACGGTCTCTCAATCCTGTCCTGGACGGTCTGTCGCACGGTTTGGTGGGAAGGGAAAAGAAAAGCGCTGAAGGTGATGGAAAAGCAGCGGCCATGTCACAGTCTTTCGCTAACTTTGGGTATCCTTCTGGGGGAAATGGAAGCAACGTCATCAGTGGATCGCCTGACAGGTGGGCTTGTGTTCTCACTGAAAGGGATAGTTCATGCAAAAATGACTCTTCTGATACTCGTGTTGTTCTAAAACTATATGACTTCCTCAGTCTCAGTGTTATTTTGTCTATACAGTGAAAGTCAGTGGGGTCCAATGTTGGACTACATTGGACCCCATTGACTTTCATTGTATGGACATAAACAGAAGTATGAATTAGTAAAATCTAGTTTGACATTCATGTCCTGGATGCAGCGTGGTTACTGTAGGCAGGTGTTACTGTGAGTGAAGTTCAACATATGGTGGTCAAGCTTAACACTTCTAATCCAGTTATACCCACAGAAATAGACCCGGAAGCTCTAGTGGTTAAGTCCAAAACAAACTTCTATGGCAGTCAATGTACTTCAGAGAAATTTGTTGTATACTAGATAAGAAGATCAGAAACCATAGTGTTACAGTGTTAAAAGATAGAGATATTAATATTGATTTTGTAATTAATCTACACTACTGAACAGAAGTTTGGAGTCAGAAAGATTTTTTCCTAAGAGAATTAATACTTTTTTAAATTCATCAAGGATCCATTAAATTGATCAAAAGTGACAGTCAAGACAAAAGATTTCTGTTTCAAATAATAACTTGCTGTTCATCATAGAATCCTGAAAAAAGTATTACAGTTTGCACAAAAATATTAAGCTTATCAACATTGATAATAATTAGAAATGTCTCTTGAGCAGCAAATCATCTTATTGATAATAAATCAGTCATAATAATCATCATAAAAGAATGATTTCTGAAGAATCATGTGACACTGAAGACTGGAATAATGTTTTTTTAATATAATATTGCAATATATTATATATTTTTTTATATAATATTGCATTTATACCTTTTTTTTGTTCATGGCTTTTCAACATTTTTGTGAGCATCTTATTTGCTGTCAATAAATTGCATTATGTATATTTTGGCATTAAAAATAGTCAAAAAAATAGTTATTGGAATAGTTAATAGTTAATATATAATATATAATAATGATGCTGAAAATTCAGCTTTGATCACAGGAATAAATTACATTTTAAAATATATTCGAAATTGAAAACATTTCGAACAAATTAAAATTTTTAATAATACGGAACAATATTACAGTTTTTACTATATTTTTTTATTAAAAAAGAAGCTTTAATAAACATAAGAGACTTATTTAAAAATCAATAAAATATTACAGACCCAAAACTTTATATTGTATATATTTATTGTATTGTTATATTTAGATTTATTTGTTCATGCTTATTTCTTCTATTTTTACATTTAGATTACCTTTGCCATCATCTAAAGATCATCTTTTAAAATACTAATAACAACAACACATTATTATTAATGTAAAAAAATATGTCAGTGAATATCCATTTTTCATACTGTACATTATAATGATGTGATGCTTAAATTCACTTGTAGCTCTTTAATGGTTTATTTTAGTTTTTAGTGTTTTATTTTTAATGTGTTTTCGAGAGAACAGTATATAAATGAATATAACACAAAATTAATTATCAGCCTGAATTTAAAATCTGTGCATACATAGATATTGCGATGTTGACAGGCGTTGTCCTGTTCCTGCAGAAAACAAGCACAGGCCGAGAGGATCAACGGCTCTGGAGAAACGAACTCACTGCGTCCTCCACTGACTCCTGGCAGGGATGGAGGAGCCGTGGGTTCAGGTGAAACATCAGAGGTAATATATATGTTCCCTTTTAAACAGCAACACTTTATTACAGTACATGCCCAGGACCTTAAAGGGATAGTTCACCCAAAAATGAAAATTCTGTCATCATTTACTCACTCATTGCATCTTCAAAACACAAATGAAGATATTTTGCTGATGCCTCAAAACGTTCATAAAGAGATCATAAAATTTATCCATATGAATCAAGCAGTTTAATCCGTGTCTGAAGAGACACAATGACTTCATATGATGAACAGCTTATATACAAAAAGGTGAGTAAATGATTCTAGAATTGGGGTTTTGGTGAACTAGCCCTGTTTTTCTTCCTGATTGTAGGAGCAGCTGCAGGAGTTCCAGCGTCAGCGGCTGCGAGTGCAGCAGCATCTTGAGCAGAAGCAGCAGCAGAGGCAGCTGTACCATCAGATGCTGCTGGAAGGTGGAGTTCATCCTCCAGACCAGCCCACAGACACAGCACAGCACAATCTCACACAGAAGTTCCTGAACAGGTCAGATCCAGGTGCCCAGTGTACCTCTAATGTACCGCGTAGGCACTCAGTTGTGTTGGAACCGCAGTGTTGTTGATTGTTTATGTGCCTTCTGTTTGTCAAGATGATGAGATTGTGATTAAGAGCCTCTTGATCTGGAACTTTCCACAGACTCTCAGTTGTTTCCCTTGATTTATTGATGTGCCATTCATTTCAGGCTGGCATAACAAAAATAGCTTGTGCTTTGTAATATTATATGATACTATTAATTATTTGTCATGCGTTCCTAGTGATGAACTGATAAATCCAATTTTGAGATTATCAGTAATTTATAATATTACATTTATACCTTTTTTTTTTTTTGTTCATGGCTTTTCAACATTTTTGTGAGCATCTTATTTGCTGTCATTAAATTGCATGTATATTTTGGCATTATTAATTAAATTATTTATTAAATATACAGTACAGTCCAAAAGTTTGAAACCACTAAGATTTTTAATGTTTTTAAAAGAAGTTTCGTCTGCTCACCAAGGCTACATTTATTTAATTAAAAATACAGTAAAAAACAGTAATATTGTGAAATATTATTACAATTTAAAATAACTGTTTTCTATTTGAATATATTTCACAAAGTAATTTATTCCTGTGATGGCAAAGCTGAATTTTCAGCATCATTTTTCCAGTCTTCAGTGTCACATGATCCTTCAGAAATCATTCTAATATGCTGATCTGCTGCTCAAGAAACATTTAATGTGTACAATTGTACAAAATATTTGTGTACAATATTTTTTTTCAGGATTATTTGATGAATAGAAAGTTCAAAAGAACAGTGTTTATCTGAAATCTAATCTTTTGTAACATTATAAATGTCTTAACTGCCACTTTTGATTGATTTAATGCATCCTTGCTGAATAAAATTATTAATTTCTTTAATTTCTTTTCAAAAAAATAAAAATAAAAATTCTTACTGACCCCAAACTTTTGAACGGTAGTGTATAATGCTACAGAAGCTTTGTATTTCAGATAAATGCTGTTCTTTTGAACTTTCTATTCATCAAGGAATCCTGAAAAAAAAAGCACACAACTGTTTTCAACATTGAAAATAATCATAAATGTTTATTGAGCAGCAAATCAGCATATTAGAATGATTTCTGAAGGATCATGTGACACTGAAGACTGGAGTAACGATGCTGAAAATTCAGCTTTGCATCACAGGAATAAATTACTTTGTCAAATATATTTAAATAGTACACAGTTATTTTAAATTGTAATAATATTTCACAATATTACTTTTTTTTACTGTATTTTTAATTAAATAAATGTAGCCTTGGTGAGCAGACGAAACTTCTTTTAAAAACATTAAAAATCTTAGTGGTTCCAAACTTTTGGACTGTACTGTAATTGAATAGTTAAGATATATATTTTACACACACTCTATATATATATAGATAGATAGATAGATAGCATACATTTTGAGATTATCAGCAATTCATAATATATTTTTTATTTATTTATTTGCTTTTCAGATTGTTTTGGTGAACGTCTTTTTTTCTTTCATTAAATTATATTATGTATATTTTGTCATTATTAATTAAATATAATTTAATAATTAATCTTAATCATCATTGCAAAAATGTATATATATATCTTTGAGATTTTTATGAAATTATATTTTAAAAATACATTTAATAATTAGTATTTTTCAACTTATTTATTTACAAAAAAAATTGTGAATCTCACAATTTTCACAACCGCTTTGCTGTCAAAAAATTGTATAAATATCATATTGTATATGTGTTGATCATTTGTGTAGGTCCATTCAGAAACTGGAGGAACTGAATGTGGGAATGGAAGATCTGGGAGAAGACGTGCAGGCTTTGGCCCAGCAGTGTAACGGTACGGCAGCGAGCGGAGCCGGTAAACAGACCCCAGAGAGCGGCTCCGGCCGGAACAAGACGGCGGTGATCAGCAGCACCCCTCAGAAAGGAGGAGGCCGGGGGGTGCCGTCTCTGGACGAGTCCCCAGTGCTGGTCAACCAGAGGTTTCTCAAAACTTTCCAACCTACCAAGCTGAAATAACTCTGCTTTGTGAGCTTGTTTTAATGCTGATATTTCATGACAGTGTGTTTCAGGATGAGAAGCCCAAAACCCCATTCATTGCAGTAGAGACGCTGGAGGACACGCAGGCTGTGCGCGCCGTCGCCTTCCACCCGTCTGGGACTCTCTACGCAATCGGCTCCAACTCCAAAACACTGCGTGTCTGCACTTACCCACAGTCCCTCAAAACCAGGTATGCTTTTAGGGCTGCACGATATTACAAAAAAACTGACATACATCTGCGACTATATAGTGCGATATGAAAAATTCAGGAAGTTTCACTAGATGGCTTAAATAGCTCTATTTGGAAAAAATGGGAGTGTTTTTAACCGAGCAGATCTCATCCCCCATTGACTACCATAGTAGGGGGAAAAAATACTATGGTAGTCAATCGGGGGGGCGAAATCTGATATCTTCCTTTGTGTTCAGCAGAACAAAGAAATTTATACAGGTCTGAAACAAATTGAGTGAATGATGACAGAATTTATATTTTTAGGTGAACCATCCCTTTAATTTCTACATTTTTAAATGCTACACTTCACTCTGAACCCAGTAGCACAAATATTAGCTTAATTAAATCACAGCATGCACAATTTGACTAAGTCACTTAGCACTGACTAAGCCATATCATGATATTGATTATTATTTGAATATATCACGCAGCCCTACAAGCTTTCATCATCAAGACAGGCCTGAGGAGTTGTAACGCCCTCTGTCTGTTGTTCCTGTATAGCTCTGAAGCTCCAGTAAAGCAGCCTGACATCTGCTTCAGACGTATTAAGCACCATAAAGGCTCTATTTACTGTGTGGCCTGGAGTCCCTGCGGGCAGCTTCTTGCCACAGGCTCCAATGACAAGTATGTCAAAGTTCTTCCTTTCAACGCAGAAACCTGCAACGCCACAGGTAATGTGCCTAATGTCAGATCAAATACATCTTTTGTAGTGTAAAAACACAATACTTTCTGACTTAAATCATAAAGTGCACTGAAAGTAATTGTAGTAATTGGCTGTACATTATTCTTCATTTCACAGTTACTTGCCCAAAACTAAGTGCACATGAAATATGCTGATTTTTTTTTTTTATTGTGTGATTTTTGCCTTTGAAAAGTTTGGGGTTGTTAAGATTTGTTAATTTTTTTTTTTTTTAAGTTTTTGAAAGTCTCTTATGTTCACCAATGGTTGCATTTATTTGATAAAAAACAACAGTAAAATATGTAATATTGTGAAATAATATTTTTACAATTTAAAATAACTGTTACATTTGAATATAGTTTAAAATGTAATTTATTCCTGTGATGCAACGCTGAACTTTCAGGCATCATTATATATATTAATTTAATATATATATATATATATATATATATATATATATATATTAGGGGTGTGACGAGATCTCGCGAGACTAAACTGTGACGAGATTTCTCGTCGAGGCGAAAAGTAGTCTCGTGATGTTTCCATGACAGAGTGTAAGGATGATTAGGAAAGAATATGCCACCGCTACATTTACATTATGCATCCACTGTCCTTTGGCTTTGTATTTAAATAAAAAACATTTAATTAAGTTGGATAACGGTCGCCACCGCTCCATATTTACAGAGTTACGCGCGGTCGCTGAAAGTGAAAGTAAACGCGAGCGCGCATTCAAACACGCTTTCATTACCCCGCATTTTGAAAGCGGCTCCCTGATGAATACAGATATCTCTCAATATGAAAGCTATCTTAGGCTGGGCAGTGTAGTTGTAACCATCTCTTAGCTCTGTATCAGAGAAAAATTTGGTCTTATTTGCACTTTGAATATTGAGAGAGTGCGATTATGGTTGCACTTATTGTAAAGTGTTAGCATAAAAATGAATAACAGTTTTCTCTTAATCTTACTAAGCACAAACAATAAGGTTTCATTTGTTAACATTAGTTAATGCACTGTGAACTATCATGAACTAACAATGAATGACTATTTTTATTAACTAACATAAACAAAGATTAATAAATACGGTAGCAAATATATTGCTCATTGTTAGTTGATGTTGGTTAATACATTAATGTTAATAAATGAGACCTTATTGTAAAGTGTTATTTATACTGTTTTATTTGATCAGTTTGTGGAAGGGAGTTCAGTTAGGAGGTCAAAAGTTGTAGAAGCTCATAAATCATGTACAGTAAGGTCTGAAGAGACTGAAATCATACAGAAGAGAAGTCAGTTGAGTTAGTGGAAAAACCTTTTACAGTACTTGAGTATTGTTGTCTTTTACTGCATATGATAATTCATACTCAGAAAGTAGAACTGAAATGACATTCATTACAAGATGATTAGTTAAAACATTTCAAAAACACATGCAGAATATTTTTTCTAGTCATGTATTTCGCCATTGAGGATTTCTTAAAATAGTGTGTAAAAATCTTGTCTCGTCTCGTCTCGTGAGATACCTGTCTCGTCACACCCCTAATATATATATATATAATATATATATATATAAAATCATAAATATTTATACATTTTATTTAGAAATTCTGTGACTTTATATCTTAGATTGCGAATTTCTTATTTTAATATATTTTTGAATATGTTATCTCATACTTACCTTTTATATCTTTTTATTTATTGCACTTATTCACAGACCACAACCAATGTACAATAATATATAAATGTATAATAATATATAAAGAATATAAATATATTAAATATATAACATCTATATAAATATTTAAAATAAAACATTTATATATAAATGTGTATTATTCACAATATTATTATTTTTAAATTAATTTTCACAACAGTACCTTTTTATAAATACTGTTTTTATATATATATATAATATTAAAAGGGTAGCATGTGTGCATTTGGACTTCAGGGCCAGATCTAGAGTTCAGCATGCATGACGGCACCATCAGAGACCTGGCGTTTATGGAGGGTCCAGAGAGCGGAGGTGCCATCCTCATCAGCGCCGGGGCTGGAGACTGTAACATCTACACCACTGACTGCCAGAGAGGACAGGGCCTGCACGCGCTCAGCGGACACACAGGTGCTCTCACACGCTTACAGCCCTCTTCATTCACACCCTCAGTGCCCATAACAGGATGGTATATTGTGTTGTACAATACGCAGGGCACATTCTGTCTCTGTACACGTGGGGCGGGTGGATGATTGCCTCCGGCTCTCAGGATAAGACGGTGAGGTTTTGGGACCTGCGTGTGCCCAGCTGTGTGAAGGTGGTTGGGACGGCTGTGCATGGAACAGGTGTGTGTTTTCTATAAATTATCATATGATAGTAACAATATGTAACTGTAATAACAGACTGTTACTGTGTCATGTGACAGGAAGTGCTGTGGCCTCAGTGGCAGTGGATCCCAGTGGGCGGCTCATGGCCACCGGATTGGAGGACTGTCGCTGCATGCTCTATGACATCAGAGGTGGTCGCAGCGTCCAGGCGTATCGGCCGCACACCAGCGACGTTCGCTCTGTGCGCTTCTCTCCTGGTGCACACTATCTGCTCACCGGCTCCTACGACAACAAAGTCATGATCACTGATCTTCAAGGTAGGTCGTGTTACAAACAATATCAATATCAACAAATCAGCATTATTTCTTATTTTTCAACACTCTCTCCAACCACCTGTCACTTCTTGATCTACTCAATTCTCCTCAAATTAATATTTCCACTTAAAAGTACAGTAAATGTCACATTGCAGAAGTAATATGGCTTGTCAATGCCATGTTTTTTCAGTGAATTGATTTTTAGGGGCCAAGCACCGAAGGTGCTTAGGCACCTATTGTTATTGTTGGCGTTCCGTACGCTTATTATTAGGGGCCAAGCACCGAAGGTGCGGAGGCACCTATTGTTATTGTTGGCGTTCTTTTTTTTTTTTTTTTTTTTTTTTTTTTTCTTCTTCTTCTTCTTCTTCTTCTTCTTCCGCTCTTGAAGTCTATGACAGCCCATAGAACCGCTTGCGGGAAAGTTATGAAATTTGGCACACAGTTAGAGGACAGTCTGAGCTATGTCCATAGCAAATTTGGAGTCTCTATCTCAATCCCTCTAGCGCCACCAGCTGTCCAAAGTTGCACTTATGTTTATGCTAATAACTTTTGAACCGTAAGTGCTAGAAACAAAATTATTTTTTCCTCTGATTCCTTAGGTCAAGACGAATCGATTGCACCATATGACGTCATTTTCCGTCATGAAAATTTTTCCGCCATTTTGAATTTTCTGAAAAACGTACTTTTTCGAACTCCTCCTAGGCCGTTACTCCGATTTTCACGAAAATTGAACCAGATCATCTTCAGACCATGCCGACAAAAAGTTATGGAATTCAAGTTGATTCCTCAAACCGTTTTCGAAAAACACGCGAACAAATTGTACGTAGTGCTTGTGAAAATAGACATAAGACTGTATCTCCGCAACGCTTTATCGTATTCAGACCAAACTTGGTACCTGTCATCACAAGCATGACCTGAGGCAACATGCAGCGTTTCGGCGCAGCGCCACCTACTGGTGCGGAGATATGAAAAATTTATGTTTTTGCTTATAACTTCTGATGGGTTTGGCCAAAAATCATAAATTTGATCTCGTTGGATTGGGGGCATCATGCTGAGTCGAATGCTAACCAATTTTCCCATATCGGACATTTTGGCCGTCTGCCATTTTGAATTTTGTGCAAAAATGCTGTATTTTAGGAACGCATTAGCGAATCTTTACGAAACTCTGTATGGGTCATCAGCACAATGCCCTGAAGGAGCCTGAGAAGTTTCGGACCAGCGCCACCTTGTGGTCAAAAGTTATAACAAAATTTACAAAAATGCTAATAACTTATCACTATTTTAACTCATTGTAATGAAACTGGTCACAGTAGATTCCGTGGGTCATGCTGAGAACATAGATATCAAATTTGCCATAGTCAGCTGAACTTCCTGTCCGCCATAATGTTTTTCTTTAAAAACCTACTTTTTCGAACTCCTCCTAGACCGTTGCTCCGATTTTCACCAAAATTGAACCGTATCATCTTCAGACCATGCCGACAAAAAGTTATGGATTTCAAGTCGATAAGTCAAACCGTTTTTGTATACCGGAGCAATGAATTTGAGATATGATGCAAAAATGACTCTTGAAGCTGTATCTCTGCAATGTTTTATCATATTCAGACCAAACTTGGTACGCGTCATCACAAGCATGACCTGAGGCATCGTACAGTGTTTCGGCACAGCGCCACCTACTGGAGTGGAGATATGAAAAATGGCTATTTTTGCTTATAACTTCTGATGGGTTTGACCAAAATTCATAAATTTGGTATGTGTCATCAGGACAATGCCCTGAAGGAGCCCAAGAAGTTTCGGACCAGCACCACCTTGTGGTAAAAATTTATAACAAAATTGACAAAAATGCTAATAACTTTTTTTTCTAATTGCTCACTGCTGCTGTTGGTCTGATGCTCCCAGCCGTGTTGGCTGGCTTCTTGTGCCGTTTTTGTGCTTGGCCCCGTAATTGCTGCTTGCAGCTATATTTATTCTTCTTCTTCTTCTTCCGCTCTTGAAGTCTATGGCAGCCCATAGAACCACTTGCGGGAAAGTTGTGAAATTTGGCACACAGTTAGAGGACAGAATGACCTTTGTCCATAGCAAATTTGGAGTCTCTAACTCAATCCCTCTAGCGCCACCAGCTGTCCAAAGTAGCACTTATGTTTATGCTAATAACTTTTGAACCATAAGGGCTAGAGACAAAATTCTTTTTTCCTCTGATTCCTTGGTTCAAGCTGATTCGACTGCACCATATGACGTCATTTTCCGTCATGAAAATTTTTCCGCCATTTTGAATTTTCTGAAAAACCTACTTTTTCGAACTCCTCCTAGGCCGTTACTCCGATTTTCACGAAAACTGAACCAGATCATCTTCAGACCATGCTGACAAAAAGTTATGGAATTCAAGTTGATTACTCAAACAGTTTTCGTAAAACAAGCGAACGAATTGTACGTAGTGCTTGTAAAAATAGACATAAGGCTGTATCTCCGCAACACTTTATCGTATTCAGACCAAACTTGGTACCTGTCATCACAAGCATGACCTGAGGCAACATGCAGCGTTTCAGCGCAGCGCCACCTAGTGGTGCGGAGATATGAAAAATTTATGTTTTTGCTTATAACTTCTGATGGGTTTGGCCAAAAATCATGAATTTGGTCTTGTTCGATTTGGGGCATCATGCCGAATCGAATAATATCCAATTTTCCCATTTCGGACATTTTGGCTGTCGGCCATTTTGAATTTTGTGCTAAAATGCTGTATTTTATGAACGCAGTAGCGTATCATTATGAAACTTGGTATGGGCCATCAGCACAATGTCCTGAAGGAGCCTAAGAAGTTTCGGAACAGCGCCACCTTGTGGTCAAAAGTTATAACAAAATGTACAAAAATGCTAATAACTTTTGACTATTTTAACTCATTGTAATGAAACTGGTCTCAGTTGATTCGTTGGGTCATGCCAAGAACATAGATATCAAATTTGCCATAGTTGGCTGAACTTCCTGTCCGCCATATTGTTTTTCTTTAAAAACCTACTTTTTCGAACTCCTCCTAGACCGTTGCTCCGATTTTGACCAAAATCTAACCGTATCATCTTCACACCATGCTGACAAAAAGTTATGGATTTCAAGTCGATAAGTCAAACCGTTTTCGTATAACGGAGCAATGAATTTGAGGCATGATGCAAAAATGACTCTTGAAGCTGTATCTCTGCAATGCTTTATCATATTCAGATCAAACTTGGTACGTGTCATCACAAGCATGACCTGAGGCATCATAGAGTGTTTCGGCGCAGTGCCACCTACTGGAGTGGAGATATGAAAAATAGCTATTTTTGCTTATAACTTCTGATGGGTTTGACCAATATTCATAAATTTGGTATGGGTCATCAGGACAATGCCCTGAAGGAGCCTGAGAAGTTTCGGACCAGCGCCACCTTGTGGTCAAAAGTTATTACAAAATTGACAAAAATGCGAATAACTTTTTTTTTCTAATTGCTCACTGCTGCTGTTGATCTGATGCTCCCAGCCATGTTGGCTGGCTTCTTGTGCCGTTTTTGTGCTTGGCCCCGTAATTGCTGCTTGCAGCTATATTTATTATTATTATTATTTGCTGTATTAAAATTTAAATCAAGTCAATAATGTCAGTTTTAACTGAATTAGCTTTGAATTTTATATTGTTAATTATTAGTAGTAATATGAATATTAATAATATAATGTGTTGTTGTTGTTGTTATTAATGCTATTATTATTATAGTTGTTTAATGAATAGTTTTTGAATTTTAATATTGTTAATTATTATTACTAAAATTAAATTCCGCCGTTTTTGCCACATTGCAGAAGTAAAATAGCTTGGAAATTTCATCTTTTTTTTCAATTTATTAATTTTAATTATTGTTATTATTAATTACTATATATTATCATTAAAGTTCAAAAACAGTTCAATTAATAATGTCTGTTATTTTTTACTGAATTAGCTTTGAATTTAGTAGTAATAGTGATAAAATATATTTTTATTTTATTGTTCAATTAATGGGTTTTAAATTTTAATGTTATTATTTTTAATTGTATTATTACTATTAATAAAATAAAATCCCACTGTTCCTTTGTCACATAAGAGAAACAACACGTGGCTTGTGAATGCCATTTCAGATTTTTTTTAAATGTTTTTTTTAATAATAATTATTAATTACAATATTTAAAAAAAAAAATAAAAAAATAAAAAAAAATATATATATATATATATATATATATATATATATATATATATATATATATATATATATATATAAAGAAATAAGGTACGAGTGGCTTTGCTGTATCGTGAATAAGTCACGTGACTTATACAGCACTAGCCTTGAGTTTATTGCTTATTGCTTTTATAAAACAGTTACCACACAATACAAATATTAAAGCCAAAAATATGCATCAATGCATCTTTCATGAAGTAAACTTTCACTAAAAGCTTCCTTCCACCGGAAAATATAGTCCCTGACCATGAACAGCAACAGAAGTTACATTATTACACCATTAGATGGCGACAAAGACTGTCTTTATGAGTGTGTCAGTCAGTAGTGAAGACTTTTACATTGAAAAGACTGAACTGTTGTGAACACAGAACAAGACGCAACTGATAAATGCTTTGACTAGCGCTGTCAGTCACAGGAAAACCCCTTAACTGTTAAAAGGACCAGATAATACATCGGACAGAAGAGATTTTTTATTATGAACATGCAGATAATAAACTCGCTCACTCTATCTCTCTCACAATACCCTTCTACATCATATAGTAAGCTTCAATGAACAATATCAATTGAGAACAGTTTACGTTGCTAAGAGTGGTTGCTAAGGGTGTTGTGTAGTGATACACAGAACAGTTGGGTGAAGCAATCAGAATCAAGGACAGGAACTAACTGTTTTATATGTGTTTTTTTAATTGAAATATGCTTTTATTTACAATAATAATAGTATTAAATCCCACTGTAGTTTTTTTATGTCACATTATGGAAGTAAAATTGCCATTTTATGAAATGAAATTTTCCCTGCGTTTCTCTAGGCGATCTCACCAAAAGCCTGCCGGTGACTGTGGTCGCTGAACACGGCGATAAAGTGATCCAGTGCCGATGGCACACCAGAGACCTTTCCTTCCTGTCCTCTTCAGCTGATAAGACTGTCACACTGTGGGCGTATCAGCCTTGATCCACAGTCGTCTGCTGACACACACCACGTGGAAGAGCACAGAAACACTGATCCTCCTGCACCCGGATTTAGAAGGACCGTTAAAAGGTCAAAGTATGTCAGTGTGTGTTTGATTGTATTTCTATGTAACGTCCTCCAGTATATTCACATGAGAAAAGAAAACTGACTGTTCATTCTCAGCTCTAGTGATGTCTACATTTGGAATTGCATGTCTACTGGAAGAAACAGCTTTATGTCAAATGTATTGCAATTAAAAAACTACGCTTTTTCACTTTCAAACACGAAAAATGCCACACGTAGCATTGCTTCTGTATTTTGCTATTTCGAGTGAATGAAACAGTCCTGAGCTGAATTGTGCCTTTATGATGTTCTCTGTAGTTACACTTATTCAACTGAATGTCTTGTAAATATGAGCTTTTGTATAGGACTAAATGCTAATCAAAGCATAAAAGCATTGTATAGCACATTGCACTATATGAACTTCATACCAACACTGTTTATGCAGCATGAATATTCATCTCTTCATTTAAATAAATGTAAATAAATCAACAGCCCGTAAATACTGAGGATAAATGTTTTGTGGAAGTCATCCTCCTCAGTGTTGTTCAAACGGTTTCATGCATTTTAGGAATGCTTTTATTTTGGATTGTCATTTTCCTAATGCATATATTTATATGCATCACTTTTGCACATCAATTCAGCACCTTTTTCTATTGACACAGAGGACAGATATAGGACTCCTGCAGTCATTTGTTGTATAAAGTATGTGTTGGTAATTTATTTGAACATGGAAATAAACAGTTTTCGACTATGGGAATAATGAACGATTCACTGATTCTTCTACAAATCTATTTGCTATTCATTTTTTTAAAAGCAGCATTTTCATTCTGAAATTGAGATTATCACTACAATGTTCTAGTGCACTAATGGCGCTAAACACCTCATTCTCTAGCGGTCGTCAGTGCGCAGTGGTTTACCTGCTCAACTCTCACTATCTGGCCTCTGTTACACACACAATGCAAGAGTGGATGTCTGTTTATAAAGCGCAGATGATAAACGAACGACAAGGAAGTACAAAAAATTAATGTACAGTACACAATAGTAAATACAAACAAGTGTTCATTGTCGCCAACAGCGTAGCAGTTCCAGACAATCAATGACACTCAAACCCAGTGTTACTCGCATGTGAAGCAGAATCAAAGCAGCCTCCGCGTCTGTTTTCAGGCCTTACCGCTTACCTCTCCAGTGCTGGAAAGCCAGACGCTGGTCCTAAAGCGCTTGCCCAGTCATAAACCTTCATTCCAGTGATATTTTTTTGAGCTTTTCTCTTTTATATTGTGCCTCATCATCTAAATTACATTTAGGTATACATTTTGCACATATTTGTTTATGGATGTAATATTTACCATACAAAATGTAGAAGTTCACAACATATCAAACATTTTGCTTCGGTGTGTGTAAGAACATACAGTATAACATCTTTTAGAGATCATTTATAATTAACAACTCAAGGGGCAAATAGAAAAGAACTAACATCAGACCAAAAGTTTAGAGATAATTTTTTTTTTTTTAAATGTCCATGAATTTTGATAAAGATGCTTTACACGAATAGATTTTGTGTACTTATAGTATAGTGTAGGCTACTACAGGTGGTAACTAAATATATTTTTTAAATACAGAGAAATTAAAAGCACATTTTAGTTCATATTTCATGGTGTCTCAAAATAGCACAGTTGAGTACACTTAGATGTACACTTAGTACTAAAGAAGAATTTTTAGTATGTTAAGTACAAAATTAGTGCACGAAAATAGAGCACTTTAAGTACATTATTGAAATGTACTTTTTTTCACCTGGGATGCACGAAAACAACATGTCACGTGAGCGTAACCGCAATGGAGACTGTAGCCCAAAATCTCTTCCAGTTGACAAATTTCTACTGGAATTACCCGTAGCAGATCTATACAGGTGGAGCTGGGGAAGGTGGAGGGTTTCTGAAGCGTGCTGCACTGCTAAGGCAAATGCTACTCATGTATTTGAAGACTGAGCACACAGTTCATTGGCTACTAATACAGCAGGAACCAATCTTCTGTGTCCTATAGATATAATGATGTGATTACGAGCAGTTGAGTTAAGGACCTATTAAGGCCTGTACACACCGGGACGAATATTGCACACGTTTATCGCCAGCGTTTTTCGAGACGTTTTTTGTGTTCACACCCAAGCGATTTTCACTGGCGATGCACAGAGTGAACGTGCTAATTCACTCCCTGACAGTATATGGCGCTTGTGCTTAACGGTAGTGCAAATAAACATATTTATGATATTAATAAAGTTAAAGAAGATAAAAATGCAGATATTAAATGGCATATATGAGAGATGGTAGTCAGAAACAGCAGTGCAAATAAACATTTATGAAAAAGACATTCTCAACTATATTTCTTGAATGTAAAAGAAAAAAAAACAGATAAAATACAGAAATAATACACATCTATAGGTGTGGCCAAGAACTGGCAGAGCACCCATAGCGTGCGTCTCAATCAGCTCCCTAGTTCACTAGTCAGGGCACTGATCAGGGAGTCGGCCACATTCATTTAAATGGTATACTGATACACGACCTAGGAAGCTAGGAGCTGTTTGAGACGCAGGAATAGTTTGTAGGGCTCTTCCTCGTCTACTTACTTTCTCTTCATCGTCTAGGTATCACTGTGTGCTCGGCAAGACTGTTTTGTGCTTGAGCGCCACCAAGTCATGTTTTACTGTAACTTCAGGAGCTCCAGGCACGTGAACAAAAGCACCAATATCATTGGTCGGCCAGTTTTTAACGCTGCGCGTCAAACCAAAAAAACGAACCCGAGGCGTTTTTTTAAAAATGACGCTTTTACGCCTCGCGTTTTTCGCGTCGGTGTGCACACTCACATTGGCGCCTGTTGTTTAGTCACGAGGCGTTAAACGTCGGCGAAAATCGCGCGCGATATTCGTCCCGGTGTGAACAGGCCTTTAGCCTGCCCATTTAAATGTTTCATGACAGAACTTTGTATTTTTCTTTCATTGCATTGCTTTTGTGTTGTTATTTTGGTGGTCGAAAAAATATCAGTTTGATTTGCATTTTTGACCTGTTATTTGAAGTCAATTTCAATATTTTTTTTTCGGCATCAATTGGACACGGCATTTGAATTTGGAAAAGAAACACAAACCTGACTGGAGCCGCTCCAGTGGACAACAGTGACTGGATCTAACACCTTAAGATGACACACTGCTCATATCTCTGGCGCTGTAAGTTACCGAAAGCGAAACCACACACAAAACACCTTAGAAAGCTTCTCTGTACGGGCTGCTAAGATGGCAGCAGCCTCATTTTTGCTTCAGAACTGCTCTTCAGGAATCTACAGGTGACGTCATGGACACTACGCCCATATTTTTTTACAGTCTATGAAACCATCCCGAAATACACTGTGACTCTTATTCTGAAATGTCTGCAGTCTGCACTGAACCAGGCTACTCATCATAAATATGCATTCTTACAACCGTCTAAAAACATACTACCCCAGCAGGGGAAGATTAAGGTGGTCAGGGGCCCCTAGGCTAGCCTGACTACGTCAGACTTCCTACTTCCGCTCAATTTCATTTCGCTTCTGTACTCAGTCTGATACAGCGTCAGAGCTTTCTGTTTTCCACCGGTCTGGAAACAGCCGGGCCAATCAACGAACAGAGGGCGGGCTGAGAGCCGTGACGTAGTTGCTAGGCGCCGAGTTTTACATTGTAGGTTAGAGAAATCGAAAACCGAAACGACCGCGGAAATGGGAAACGAGACACGGGATGCAATTCGCTCTGTTATGGAGAACATTCAACTCTTTTTCAAACTGAAGCCAGAACAAGACGAGTGTTTGATAAACATTTTAAATGGAGGTGATGTTGTGGCCCTACTCCCGACTGGTTTTGGGAAAAGTTTAACAGGGCTCTCAAGTTTTGAAGACAGGCAAGAGTGACAAGTTGTCATTGTTTGTGTCAAACAAGTTGTGAATTTGTTGTAACATTAAAACAGGAGATCATGACTTATTCTGTGCTCAAAGTGATGCTCAGAGCTCCAGTGGTTTCCTCTGTGGGTGAACGAGGATGCTGGTGAACAATTCCAGGATATGCTTTTTTTTTCATTGGTTGTTGCGTTCAATCTTACCCAGATACAATAGTGCTATTTTCTGATTGGCTATTGTGTAGCCTCTTTCTTTTTTTTTTGATTGGCTGATAAGTGGCAGGTTCGAGACGCGCTTGATTCCTGCCCGGTTCCATAGAGAGAGCGGCGCGGCCAGATACATTTTGGGCGCTGCGGCATATTAAATATATGATAAATAGTTTTTCTGCGTGAGAAATACAATGTGTGGCGGGAGTGCGTGACAAAAGACCGAAATGAGTGACTGTCACGCTCAATGCGTGACACTTGAGAGCCCTGGTTTAATTTATCAATTGTTACCGTGTATGCGTAGATTAACTTCGCATAATCTGCAAAAGTCGTTTACAGCCATGTTCACTCCGGTATTTCGCTTGCATCATCATGTGTTTACAACAGGTTTACAGTGGAAGTTCAATCATAGATTTGAGTTCGATGCATGATGTCTGTGCTTCGATGCGGCTGTACAGGCACATAACATACGTCATAACTAAACGTATCTGATTGGCTTACGGGTAACCAATGATTTTAAACTTCAGACAAGCGCCCCCTAGCGAGAGAGAAAACACTTCTCTATTATGCCATTCCAGACTCTGTCTACGAAGCAAAGTGAAGTAGCAGAGTCTGGTATTACCAGGCTACCCCTAGGCTGCTCCTTGTATGTTTACATTTTATATATATATAAAATGTAAACTTCTAGTTTCTAAACTTTAGCTTAACCTGAGGTATTAAAATAACAAACAGAAATAAAAACTGATAGACATTTAAAAGCAAAAACTAAAAGACATAAACACAAAAAATTACTAAATCTTTTAACTAAAATTACAATTAAAGCAGAAAAACTAAAAATCAAATCTAATAAAATTTTTAAACGAAAACTATAATACTACCTCAATGATAAGTGTGTCAATCCCTAAAAAAAGGACTGAATTTTGCTCTTTCGTGTCTTTTTGCACTTGAACGGTCAAAAACCGTCCGCTTTGGCGGTAGATTTAGTCGACTAAAATCTTATGATATTTAGTCGACTAAAACTAAAACAATTTCCGATGACTAAAATATGACTAAAACTAAATGGCATTTTAGTCAAAAGACTATGACTAAAACTAAATCAAAATTTCTTGTCAAAATTATCACTGGTCAGTGACAACAGGTGAGCACACTCATACAAATGAGGATAGAACAACGACTAAACAAGGGGGCGTGGTAACAGCAAACAAGGAGGTGGGAACATGGCAAATACAAACAAAGACAAAGCCATGTGCTGACATACAACACAGAGACACATTAAACAAAAACAAGACTGACAAGGCTGCCAGGGCAGAACCCTGACAGTATATACGATACAACTGGCATAATCAACTTTTATGAATTTCTGTTGTGAAACCATGGAAAAAAGGTGAATAAAGACTGAGAGGAAGAACCTGAACATCCAGAAAATATTATTTCAAGAAATGTTTAGTATTTGCACTGGCTTGCCTTTTTGTCTCATGTTCTGTGAGAGCTGTGAGTGGAGGGAGACGAGTGTTTTTGTTCAGCTATGTGTTTTTCTGAATGTCTGAATATATTTCTTCATCTGTTTGTCTGTTGAATACAGATATACAGAACTGTGTTATACAGAGTGTTCATTGTCAAACTACAAAATTATTTAAATTTGAATTTCTAAATATAAAATGCTTTTATATGAAAAAAAAAATCATTGTCTTTAATTGACAAAATGTTTTAGTTTGTCATGTACATTTTTTTTTTTTAAATTAAATCGGATAACATTTATAGCTGTCATGGTCATGTTACAATGTGCCCCACCTATGGGGCATGTTGTCACATTTCACTTCCCTTCATTCGGGGTAAATAAAGAATAAAGTATACACTGTATTAATGAAACAAAGCCACATATTTGTACCAGAGGTGTGAAATTAATGTTGAACAAAATAAATTCTCTGAACCCAAGTAGATTTACACAAACTGAGAAAGTCAAAAAGTGTTTTGACTTTCCCAGCGGTTTGACTTTGCCCTATTGTGTACACAATTTTTTGTGTGTATTGTACACATTTGCAAAACTACTGCGCTGGTGAGCCTTGTAGTCGTTGTAGTCCAGAGCTGCGCTTGGAGTATTTACAACAGTGTGATTCACTGGAGGAACCTGTAGGGGGAGCTTCGCAAATCTTACTGAGTTCCGCTTTAAAGGTCCCGTTTTTCGTGTTTTTTGAAGCTTTGATTGTGTTTATAGTGTGCAATATAACATGTGTTCATGTTTCGCGTGTAAAAAAACAGTATTTTTCACATAATTTACTTATCTGTATACCGCTGTTTCCACTGTCATAAAAACGCCTCTTACCATAACGTGGAGATGCACCCGCTCAGTGTTATTGTAAACATGTCTTTAATTTTACCCTATCAATTTGAGCCGGAATCAGACCCAGTGATTGGACTGCGGGATGAAAATAACAGCGTTTCGACGACATGGCGACAAACACACTCTACAAACCATGCTACAAACGCAACTCTTGTGTATTCCTGTGGGCGGAGGTTAGTCAAAAAACTGTTTTAGTGACGTCATTAAAGAAGGAAGTAGAGGGATGTAGTCCAAACTGGCCGTTCGATGTAGGCGACTTCTGTTAAATAAAATATCTCGCTTGGCATTGAACTTTGAGCTTTAAAATTTTACAGATTTTATTTATACTCTAACAACAACATTACACACTAACTAAAGTTTGAAACATGGGATCACGAAGAACAGGACCTTTAAAGGTGCATTAGTGACCCAGTAAGATTCCTCCTTTTTGAACCTGTTTCTAGATAGCAATAACATTATTATAATATTATAATACAATATATTACATAATATATTATAATACAGTAGGCTATATATATATATATATATATATATATATATTGTATTCGTTATAAGTTATAATATTGTTTATTATTTCCTAAATTTATATATATATATATATATATATATATATATATATATATATATATTATATATAGCTATATATAATGCTAAATATAAACATTTTAAATAAGGCTATATAAAACTTAATTTATAGTTAAACGCGTTTTCCCAGTTATCAAAATCGCAAATAATGTTTATTTTTTATTTTTTTAAATAGGCCTAATAATAATAATATAGCCTAAATTTATATTGGACGGCGCATTTTAGGCTACATCTCTCTTGACTGCAGTAATCAATCTCTCGATTCCCCCTCACCCCAAAATGGGAATACCAGGAAAAAAGAAGCCTATTTGCAGTCTTCTCCTGTTCGTCACTATAGAAACTTTGACGACTTCCGCTTCTGAGAACTCCAGAAATATGAAAAGGGTTCATACTGTGTGCGGCAGTATATGGCTGTACATGCTCTCTCACAACATGTAAGGAAATGTTTGCTGACAAGAGCGGTCGACTTCTTCTACAATTATTTTATTTAGCCATTAATTTGTAAATTTGTAAATGTAGATGCATTTGTACACATGATAGATGCATTAAATGTCCTATTTTAGGGTAATGTAGGTTAACAGATGATCTGGTTAACAGTAAATAAAGTGTCAAAGAAATCTGAATCTGAACTTTAGATATATAATGTATAAAATCGATTAGTTATAACAGCAAGTGTGAGTTTTCTCATTGTTGTCTTTTCCAGTGAGGATTATGAAGGTGCCGAGCTGTTCGTCGTTTGGATTCTGGAGTTTCCTTATGTTTTGTAGTCTGTTTGTTAGTGCAAATGATACCCACCAGGAAGATGATGATGCATGGATCGATCCATATGACGTGATCAACTACGACTCAACGAGAAAGAGCATGATAAAACCCACAGAGGTAAAAACGCTTTTATTAAACCAATTACAGTGCTTGCAGGACATTTAAAGCCCTCTTCACATTTTTTCAGTGAAAATAGACTCAAACTAGTGCTATAGTACTCGAGATGTTTTTTTCTGTTTTCTCGGACTCGTTGGTATTTGCACTCGGACTTGTCTTGGTCATTGGTCTCGTCAAAAGTTCTAGTTGGTCTCGACCGAGTCTAGCAGGTCGCGCAGGTTCCTCCTCTCTCTCACTCGTCTCATTCGTATGGGAAGCCAAACACACCAAAAGTATGGGAAGCCAAACACACCAAAAGTGGTACGAGGCAGCGGGGTGTTACAAAGCTCGCGCCGCGCTGACATGTCATCTGCGCGGATCAATGGACCGAGCCGCGCGACCGACTCGTCAGCGCAGCGCGGACGTGTTTTCTAGCGCCACCCAATGGGCAGCGCGGCGCGAGCTAATCTCATCCAATAGTATCCAGCTGCAGACCCGCAGCACCACAGTTTCAGAACCGCAGTTTCATGATGTCTACAGTATTTAACAACAATACTTTTAAATAAAGTCATTTTTCTGTTCATATAGGCCTAATATGCATAAGATATCATGATGTACAAAGAGGAGTTTTAATTACCAAGTTAATCGATAATGCAAACTATGTTTTGTTAAGGCATGAACTAATTTGTATAAACTGTGAACAAATACTTTTAACCATATAATTTTGAAAATATATTAATAAATGTGTAACCATATAGTAAAATGTCTCCCTTGACTGTATGTGATATTATTTCCTTATGTTCATGTTGTGAACGTCTGACAAATAGTATAAAGACACAGAGGCATTTAAAGGCATTTAATGTCAAAATATAAGCCTACATGTATTTAATCATTCCAAATCCTTGAACAAGTGAAACATGCATTTAAGCCAATGAGACATCAGAAGGTGTATATGGTGAGTGTATGATATTTCTGTCATGATGTGGTGAACGAATTTATATTTATATATTTATATTACTAAGTATTTGTATTACTAAGTGTCTGCTAGGCTACTGAATCATTTACATTTTATCATTAAGATTTTTTTGCATTTGTCAAAGATATGTATCGTGTTAATATTAAATAAATATTAATAAAACTTATTCATTTTGTTTTCAGGGATGAAAAGACAGGGTTTTCTGCAGAAATGCCATGATATGGGCTTATAATCTTTAAGTGTTTTAAGATGATTATTTGTTTTTTGCTTGTTTTTATTTTATTCTGAGCAGTTTAAATATGTTTTAATCCTATTATTTTAGAAATGTTTTATATCCTATTTGTTTTCAACACACGTTTTACTTGTTCAAGGCTTTTTTTTAAATGGTTATTTTTATTTGACATTAAATAGCCTACGTTACATAATGTAAGTATTATGTGTAACAATTTGAACATGAAGGAAATAATACGATCAAATATACAGTCAAATGTTACACATGTATTAATATATGTTTGAATTAATAAAAAAATAAAAAAAATAAATCTTCTCAAACTCTGTGTCATTGTATTAGCCTATTTAAAACGTGGAGAAAATAATTTAAAAATAAAAACGGCGTAGTTGTAGCCTATTCTCGCAGTAGCCTATACACGACTGTGTTTGTATCCGTTCATTGACATTAAGCATATAGGCTGTTTTAAAATTTTGCTCTTTGTACATCATGATATCTTATGCATATTAGGCCTATATGAACAGAAAAATGACTTTATTTAAAAGTATTGTTGTTAAATACTGTAGACATCATGAAACTGCGGTTCTGAAACTGGTGCTGCGGGTCTGCAGCTGGATACTATTGGATGAGATTAGCTCGCGCCGCGCTGCCCATTGGGTGGCGCTAGAAAACACGTCCGCGCTGCGCTGACGAGTCGGTCGCGCGGCTCGGTCCACTGATCCGCGCAGATGACATGTCAGCGCGGCGCGAGCTTTGTAACACCCCGCTGCCTCGTACCACTTTTGGTGTGTTTGGCTTCCCATACATTCGCTCCGGTTCCCGCAGGTTTCACGCTCACACCAAAGCGCGCACCACTGATCTGTCAAGCTTTTGACGTCAAAGTTTTTTTTTTTTGTTTTTTTTTTTACATCAATGGGCTATCCGCTTGTAAAGTCGTGACGTAAGGAACGCCGTTTCCGGGTCCAAGCCTAGACTCGTTTCACTTGAGAATGCCATCGACGGCCGTTTATGAGCGCTATTTATTCATTTTAAACATCAATCATTTTAAAAAGTTAAACATTTTAAATACTTACAGTCTACTCAACAGTCTCCGTGCTCACAGCGTCACAGACATTAATATTTTAACGATTTATAAAAGATGAATCATTGTCTGGCCATCTGGAATTTTGGTATGGAGAAAAAAGGTTATAATTATATATTTTTTTTGTAGTATTACAACACATGGTGTGTGTATATCAGCACCATTTGTTGTTTTCTTGTGGTATGAGATAGAGCGTTTGGACCCGCAAGCGCTGCCGCGTGTCGTCAGACTTAACAACCGGATAGAGTGCCTCAGGGATGACGCAATTTTGTAGGCAAAATCCGGAAGCGACTTCCGGTTCCAACGCCGTCAAGTCTATGGGTTTTTTTTTAATGGGTTTTTGCTAAATCGCCTGAAATAAAGTCTGTGGTTAACAAAGCCTCTAAATACTTTCATGTTTTGATCTATGACATAAAACACACCAGTTATAACCCACTTGTGATTTTTTAAACTTTTACTGTGTCTTAAAATCGGCGGTTGCTAACAAATTTCTAAAAGGGACTACTTCTTTTGGCGGGGACTTTAGACGTCATCATTAAAAATGGGACATTTGGACAGCATTTCTCATGAAAAAGTGGATAAGTATTCATAACAGCGCAGATCATAATCAGCAAGCATGTTTTTAAATAGAGTTGTTTTCTAAATAAAGTTTGAGGAAGCTTGGTGGTGACGACGTTGATCCGCGACCATGGTGTGCTGTAGTCCGTTTATAGCCTGCTGTTAGCCTTTTATATCTGACGACTTTATTTAGGCTTCAGAATCTATAAATGTTGTGTTAACTTGTAAAGATTATCTTGATAGACAAAACGTGTAAGTGTCATAACCCTTTGTTAAACACAGAGCTTATTTTCTGCGATTTTCCAAAAGTCTATGGGAAAAATGCATAGGCTTTCAACCGAGGGACGGTTGTTAAGTCTGACGTCACGCGGCAGCGCTTCCGGGTCCAAACGCTCTATCTCATACCATAAGAAAACAACAAATGGTGCTAATATACACACACCATGTGTTGTAATACTACAAAAAAAATTATAATCATAACCTTTATCTCCATACCAAAAATTCCAGATGGCCAGACAATGATTCATCTTTTATAAATCGTTAAAATATTAATGTCTGTGACGCTGTGAGCACGGAGACTGTTGTGTAGACTATAGTCTACACAACAGTCTCTGTGCACATTTTAAATACTTATAAGTATTTAAAATGTTTAACTTTTTAAAATGATGTTTAATATGAATAAATAGCGCTCATAAATGGCCGTCGATGGCATTCTCAAGTGAAATGAGTCGAGGCTTGGACCCGGAAACGGCGTTCCTTACGTCACGACTTAACAAGCGGATATGCACGGTTGCTTCCTTGTTGTCGTTGAGGCTGCTTGGGTATTTCCTGTGTTAGATGTTCATTCTGTACCATGGACACAAAACCATCAATGGTTGACTTTTTAATGTTGTATTAATATTTTAATTCAGTTATCACATTTACATAATTTGCCAATAAACCAGTTTTATTGATTGCAATAAAGACGAAGCTAGGGACTGTTTAAAAACGCCTGTCAAATGTTATTTTTAATGTGATGACCACAAACATTATTTGTTCACCCTTCCGAGATTGTCCCCATTGTAAAACCGAACGTTTAAAAATGTAGGAAATTCAATATTTGATAGAAAACACTTATAAAAAAGACAATAATTACCACTTGAACCAGCAGGTGGTGGCAGAGTAGCATTTATTTGCGCATATCAGCCATTTCCTCTAATCGTTTTTCAATTAGTTTCGTTTTTAACTAAATATTAAACATTATAAAATAACTAGGTTTACATTTTGTCAATGTGAAGTATGAAGTACTCACAAAATCTGAAAAACAACTTTTCTTGTGAATGAATTACACAAAAAGCGAGCACCGCGCTTTCCCATTGTAATCACAGCAGCTGTCAGTCAGTGCAGTGCAAGATCATGATTTCAGCACACTTGTAAAAACACACGTTATTCAGTTTACTCTAGAAATTATAAATATTTAATTTTTGACTTTTTTTTTCATGTAAAAAAATTGACGTCAATTTGATGGGGGTTTTTTTCGACATCAATTGGACATCAGTGAATGGATGTCAAATGGACGTATATTTGACATATATTTAATATTTACAATAAAGAATACAGAAATTAAGGTAACCAATGTAAAGCAGATCACACTATCAAAAAATTAGAAATCGGAATTGGCCAAAAAAAATTGCAATCGGCACATCTCTAGTTCCAACGAAAGCCACAGCAGAACTGCGACTCATATCGATGTTTTGTGAACGAATCTGTGGCTGTGAAAAAACCATGAGAGTCAATGATTCTTGCTTCGTTACTGAATGAATGAATGAATGAATGACACGATGACTCACTCATTAAGACTTACCGCCACCTACTGGTGGTTTTAGTTTAATATTTAAAAGTATCACTCATTTTATAATCATTGCTTATTTCTCTTTTGGACATTTTTTAATTTAAAACATTATTTATTTTATAAAGGTATTTATAAAGGTAAAAAAAGCACTTTAATGCACAATCAGTTTAAGGGGGAAAATATTGTCCCTTAATGGAAAAGGTGTGACTGCAGCAGTCTAAGTGGAAGAGAGGGGGTATGCAGAAGAATTAAATGCCTCAAGGGGTACGTGTCTGTAAAATGTTTAATTAAACCCCACTGGTTTATTGTTTTAGTTACTTTGTAGGCCTACTATGGATTCTTTAGGACAAGTAATAAGTTGGGAACATGTCATTTTTTTAGTGACACCTGTGTTGCTTGTTATTTTTTTACATTTTCCATATAGCCCAAAATGTGATTGTTACACTATAATAAAAAAGACTGAAAATGTGAAGTTGCACTTCAGCTTTATGTGACTTTAGTGAAATTGCCATACCTAAAGTAAATAAAATGGCCTTATTTGATCCTACAGTGTTGCTACTCTGCACATGCTTTTTGATCATTACAAATGATAATGCAAAATGATTATCTTAGAATAGAAGATATGCTGTCTCTCGCATCACATAAACTATCAATAGTAATGTACGTGGTCTTGAAGAGGACTCTTTCTTTTTCTGTCTCTGTCTTGACTGTCTCATTTGGACTCGGTCTTGACTTGGACTCGAACCTCTTTGGACTTGGTCTTGACTCCGTCTCGACTAGTCCTGGACTTGGACTTGTCTTGGACTTGACAAAGGTGGACTTGACTACAGCCTTACTCAAACTCAGTGAAAATAGATTCAAACTTTTCATTGCAGCCTAAACATCTTTATGAATCTTATAAAGTGGTTCTCTGAATTAGATTTTTTTTAGAACCTTTGTGCTAGCTGCTCGTGATGTGGTATTTTTTTTATGGGTAGCATGCTTCTGTACAAAAGAAGTTGTCAGATGTAGTAGGACAGCGTGAAGTGTCTAGATATCACATCTCATCAGGAGGGAAATAATAGCTAGCTCATTTGCTACCAACATAACATTCATGTGGTTTGATGAGGTGTGAGGGTATACTAAGCTCCACACCTACCCTAATCCCAGCCCTACCCTTAAAACCAAGTAAACATTGTGCTTTACGCACATAACAGGTCACCTACATGAGCAGTTCAACAACTCAATTTCACTTCACTTCAACAGACACAGCTGTCAAGAGAAAAACTAATGTTAAAAAGTCAAGAGCCTGACTAAAGCACACACTGATCACCACAATGTATCAAACTATTACTTTCAAATAAGTAATCAACATCTAAGCCTCTTCTTAATTCTTAATACGAACTTCTGTAGATGTCTGACAGAAATAAAGTCAGTCTGGTTAGTAATAAGTGAAGCTAATGTTGTTTGTGGAGTTGTTTAATCAGATCTTGAGAGATGTAATGTATTTTATCTTCAGTTGATTTCATCCAAGGCTGTGGCTGGAAGTAGTTCTTGTGTTTCTCTTTCCTTCAATGATTATGCTTGTTAACAGCAGGTGTTCTCCACTAATACAAAATCATTATTCAATCACTTAATTATCTCATTACCTCCAACACTGATTAAGTGTTACATTAAACAGCCTGTAGTGTGCACACTAAGCAGTGTTCATTTCATCTGGGCAAATCCATGTGGGGCCTACAAGGTAACTGGGTGCAAAACTGGCTGGGTCCCAGTTAGATAGCCCAGGTCAAACCCATTTGGGCCCCACATGGCTCTACTGGCTGGGAAAGTGTCTCTGGCACTCCAAATCCAGCAAAGATAACTTTAATCAATTGTGGTTGCTGTTGTCAAAGTAGGCAAAGTAGGCAACCTCAATATATCTTGAAAAATAATCTACCACAACAATATTTATAAAGAATTTTTCCACTGGAAAATATCAGCTGCAACTTTTTGCCATGGCCTCTGTGGCAACAGGGTGCATATCAAGGGCTCTATTTTGACTTGTGATAAATGGCAGAAAAATCTCACACCTTTCTACCATTTCACGAATATCTTGGATTACTCCTGGCCACCAGATAGAATGTTGGGCCCTTATATACACTTACTAATCTTGACGTTTTTGGAATCTTTCCAACATCTCGTCTCATTTTCTTTGGGACACGATCTCCTTTCATCAATAAGTCATCAGCAATGTGGATATCATGGTGATCTGCCCAATAAGGCAGATGTTGTTCAGGAACATTCCTCTGATACGATGGCCAATCTTTTCCTGTAAAGATTCTTATCTGTTTACAGGTGACATTTAGGACTTGTTCCTCCTTGATGAGCTCAAGTTTTGTTTTGGTAGCTCGAATATCTGCATTTACTTGATTGATGAAAAGATTACACTCCCTCTCCACAAGATCATCATCCAATGTCTCCATTTTCAGAGGGGCATGAGCATATCCGCTGTAACCAGCAGTTTCCCTGGAACATGTTCAATAGAATAATTGAATCTGAGAGGTCTCAAACAAAAGTGCAGAATTCTTGGGGGAATATCATCCAATGCTCTGGGTCCTAGCAGAGAAATCAATGGTTTATGGTCTGTTTTGATAGTAAATTTCAAATCCCAGAAAATATGAAATAAGTCTATCACATGCCCACATCACAACCAATGCCTCTTTTTCGATCTGGGCATATCTTGACTCTGCAGTTGCAAACTTCGAGATATATAAACAGCTGATCTCCATTTTCCATCAACTTGTTACTGCATTAAGGCCGCTCCAATGTCATATGAAGAAGCATCTGCAGAGCTCCCGATTGACTCTTTCAAAGGCAGCCCTCTGTGAATTGCCCCAAACCCATGTAGAATCTCACTTTAAAAGCTCTCTCAAAGGTTGTGTGAGGTTCTGGCAAGCTGCTAATAGCACAGATTTTTTTCGGGGTCAGATTCTATTCCTTTTTCACATACAATATGACCCAAGACTTTAACCTTTGACCAAACTTTTCACAGAAGACACATTAATAGAAGACACAGTGTCAAACTGCTGAGGAACTGGCCAAGTCCTGTAAAACACTTGGAAACATAGTTTTATATTGGTGGCCAGCATCTTGCACTTCAACTCATTCTTTTTTTTTGACACTTCACTTGAAGTACTCCATCTCTACTTTCAGAATAAACAGATTCATCAATCGATCCACCAGTATCAAGTTTAAAAGATGTGACTTGTTTGTTCAATTTCAACTCTTGGATCCAGAACTCTGCATTTTGTTCTCCTCTGGCAAATCTCCTTCCACAATAGTCTCAACTCTTTCCAGTCTGACACATCAATGCGAAATGCCCCTTCTTTTTACTTTGTCTACATTCAGCAGATATTTTGAGGCATTTTCTGTTTTGACCATTTAGACATTTTTGAATAGCTTTTGTTGCTTAGACTTTCTTGCATCCATTATTGAATCCAAATTGGCAGCTCCTTTTTCAGAAGTTTCAGTTTGTCTATTCAACGGTTGCTGTTTTTTTCACTTCCTCCTGTTGTCGTACTTGTTTTACAGTTTTTGTGTTACAGGTTTTGGAGTTAATTCTGGATCCAGTTGTTATCTTTCTGACAATTTAGAATCTCTAATGCCAGCAACAATTTGATCTCAGATCATCTCTTGCACCATATTCGCAATGGTGTGCCAGTTTATGCACATCAACAGTAATAAAACTTGTCGCTGACTCGCCCAGCTGCTGACATCGGCTATTAAACTTTGCTCGTTCATAGCATTTTGTTTGCCGATAAAATGATTCTCAAACACCGCTTTCACAGTTTTATATTCTTTTGTGATGCTGCTCAGTCAACAGCAAAGTGTTCAGGATATCATCACTCTTCTCTCCCATAATATGAAGTAACGAGTTTACCTCCTAAACTTCTTTTTTGCAGGCGTGGCACGAGGCAAGTCTGAACCTTTCGAAGCGTCTTATCCATTGCGTCCATGAATTCGGTTAATCAAAATTAAAGTTACACGGACCCTTCAGAGAAAATATTTGATCCTTTGTCACCTCTTCTGACACCATGTAGAAACCATTTCTCAGTTGTAGCAGATTCCAATAAAACAAAGAGACAAACATTGGCAAACAGGGCATTGCAGTTGTCTTTGACTCTCTTTTCTTCTACCACGGTCTCTCACATTTACATACATTCATACAATCCGCCATCTAGCAGCTATACGCATGCAATTCCTATGACAACAGACAACATCCTCACACAGTTTTCATGTTAATGCCAAATGTATTAGTGTACAAAATGTCATTCATATCTTTTTTAACTGAAAATAAATATAATATTATTATTTCTTGCTGCTACCTCTGTTTTCGTTTGATGAACCCAAAAAGAAGGGGACCACCACCTCTTCAAATCCAGTATGTCTTCCAGTATTCAAGAGATTCCTTTATAGGCTCCTTGAAGAAGCTTCAAAACTTGGTCTGGTATGTGACTATTTTCTCCAGGTAATTAAATCAACATTACTCTACACTGCTAAAGGTTTCACAATTTTTTTTTTTTTAAATTTAGCCTGATGATGAAAAAACATCCATGCACTATGATGCTGAGGTGAAGCTGTCCAAGCAATCACTGGCAGAGATCCAGAAGCTTTTGAATGAACAGAACGATTGGACTACCGGAGCCATGGATGAGGCTCTCAGTCAAATTCTGGTTAAGTTCAAACACCACAACCACGAAGCCTGGAAGTGGCGTTTTGAAGACACATTTCATGTGGAGGTTGATACAGTCCTGAAGGTCAGTTTTTGTACAAGTCTTTCAAAGATAAACAATGAAATACTTTTTATTAATATTAATATATGAATGTGTGCTGTATTTTTCTAGAGATTTTTTTAATCTTTCTGATTGTTGTAGCCATTATCTGCACTGAACTCTGGTCTGTGGTGTCCTGGTTTGTCCAGTTTTGGAGAATATTAGCTATTAGCTTTTTTATGAGCTTGATCTGGAACTGGTTCCATCTTTATATGGTAATCAAAATATTGTCGAATGACCATCTCATTTTTTTCTAAACCGATACTGAACAGATGACGATTAAGAGAATACAACATAAATATGTGTGTTCAAGAGCTACAAAAAAAATTATTTCCTCTTGGCTAGGTTGCCTTTGCAGAACACAAGAAAAAAATTGTGGAAGTGGAGAGCTTCAGTGCCAGATGTGCTGGGCTGAAAGAACTGGGCTGGAAGGACAATTTATTAGGTGAGGTGCTTACTGTTAAAGGAATGTGTTACCAAAATTTATTAATTATTTAAAGGGCTAGGGTTCACTTAAAAATAAAATTGTCTTCATCATCAGATCATCTTCAGAACATTTTCAGAGTCTATTCACCTAAAACCCTGATGCTTCTAAATGTTCATAAAGAGATTGCAAAATAAATCCATATGATTGCTTTATATAATGAACAGTTTGAATTTAGGCTTTTATTCACAAATAAACATTGATCAGCAAACATATCACAGTAAAATCCCCAGAGTTAAATCAACTCTGCTCAGAGTACATTTGGTCCCTCTCTAAATAGTGTTAAAGTAACACTGAAGTAGAGTTAAAGTTAATGAGATAATTAAGCAATTAATTAAGTAATGACTGAGCATTAGTGATGAACAACTGCTGTTAACAAGCTGAATTACTGAAGAAAAGAGAAACACAAGAACTACAATAGACTTCAAAAAACGCTTCACACTGCAATGCATGTTGAGGATTGTATGCTGTGTTTTCATGTATTTAGCATTGAAGCATTATGGTGGCATTTGTTTAAATGTAAACTTGAATTTAGAAGAAACTTCACAAAGATCTTTTCAAGCTCCCAAAAAGCACCAATCATAAAGTTGAGTAAATAATGACAAAAAATGATTTTTGGATGAACTGTTGTAATTCATTGTTGATTCAGAGTGGTACAGACAGACATGGACTCTTCAAGATGATCCTTGCAAAAAGTATCACGAGGTCATGTTGGTGGACCCCATTTTGCTTGTGCCTCCAACAAAGGTTTGTATCTTTTAGATTCTAATGACAGAAACTTGAATTTGATAAGAGACCTGAGGTCAACTGATAATGGATATTGCTGATGCTGTTAAATCAGATAATAATTTTTGAAATCAGTATATTGAATTAAAATATTCAGTGCAAAATAATCTTAACCATAATTGCAAAAAAAAAAAAAAAAAAGTACTATAAATCATTTAAATAAATAAAAAACATGCTTCCATCCTGAAACTCTTAAAAAAACATGAATCCAATGAACAGCACGAAAGTTGTATGTATGTACCCAGAGACAGAAAATACAATCACAAAATAACAGCACATTGTCACAGGTCTTTGAAGGAATACAGATGAAGACTATGAAAAAAAGTTACAAAACACAAAGTTTAATATTAAATCCACAAGGCCGGTGAACAGGCAGGAACAAACACACTTAACGTAAACAATTAATTCTATTTCGAATTAATGCTGTTATTTTAAGTTTTGCATTTATTAAATAATCCTAAAAAATTATTATGGTTTCCACAAAGTGTTTTTTTTTTTTTTTTTTTTTTTTTACATTGATAATTATAAAAAAAATTTTTGAGCACCAAATTAACAATTATGATTTCTGAAGGATCATGTGACACCGAAAACTAGAGTAATGATGCTGAAAATTCAGCTTTGATCACAGGAATAAATTAATTTTTAAATATATTAAAATACAAAACATTTATTTTAAATTATAATGTCTCAAAATAGTACTGTTTTGAGCAGTACTTCATCTGCAATAGTAAGTGCTCATCATCAATTTCCATTAATCACATTATATCATATTATTGTCAGGGATGAACTGTAGTAGATCCAAACAAAGATGATGCGTGATGCAGAATGAACAATAACAAGCAACTTTTAATAAACACACTCAGTAACCATAAACGTTAATGCAGAATCCTGAACAGAAGAAACTGGGGGCTTATGCAGCTTTCACAATGCGACATGCTATTGAAATTATCGTAAATACGAGTTTCCTAGTTAAAAATTGGACATGAATGCCCTCACAAGTCGTATTTACTATTGGAAAGCTCTGGGATAATTTTAATACCCAAGCTCCTGAGTAGGGCATACCATAAAATGAATACATGAGGAGGGGAGAATGCTGTGACTTTCTTTACTATTCTCTATTAGTTTTTCCACAACAGCTACATTTCCTTGTCTTGTTTTTAAAGTTGTGCATATTTATTTACATATATGAATAACCATTAAATGTGTATTGATGTTTCATACACAGTGAAAATATTTGACCAAAATTCCAGAATTACCAGAAAGCTGACTGTCTATATAACATGGTGAATGTTTATATGGTTGTCAGTGAATGGGATGCTAAATAGAATTTTGACTTTAATAAGATTTTACCAATAAATAGAATAAACCTGGTGTCCTCCATGCTTCCTGTTCTTTCCGACAACAAAGCACTTGAATGTGGCGACTGGTCGAGCTCATATTCGCAACTTTAGAATTGGGAAGTAGGAAATTCTGATAGCCTGTGAAGGGAGCATTAAATACACAGGGCCAGATGATTAACGGAACAGGGACAGGTGTAACTAATCAGTAACCATGACAACTAATGAAGAAATCAAACACAGGCAAAACAGTGACAGCAAACCATGACTAGAAACTAAACAAGACAATGAAACAAACTATACATGTACATGACAATTTATTTATTTATTTTATTTTATATGAATTATATTAATTATTTTTTACAGATATCTGATTGTTCCAAAAGCTGTTATCAGAGCAGGTTATGAAATAAAATAAAATGCATTAATACATTAATGTTTTTATTTCAGGCTGTCATAGTCACCATAACTGGCTTCATCACCGATCCCTTGAAGAAAATTGGGGAGGGCATAAATGAGTTCCTCAGAGCGCTGCTGAAGGATCTACCAATCACTCTACAGATGCCTGTGCTGCTTCTCTTTGCAGTACTCATCTTTGTAAGAGCTGGGAACAGAAAATATATTATACATAGGATCTATTTTTGTACTATACTAAGGCATCTTTACTCTTCTCAGGTGCTTGCTATTGTAATTGCTAAGGAAGCTATACATCAAATAGTACACTTGCCCTGGCTTGGCTGGAGACGGGACCCACCAACTCCTGCGGTAGGACAGCACCAAGCTCCTCAACGTCTGGGAAGGGGGAGACGTCTGAGAAGGGGGAGACGCCCCACAGCTGCTACAGATAGGCCAGGACAATGGCGAAAGTGTGTATCAAGCAGGAAAGATGCTTAAGATGCTTATGCTCCACAAAATAGACAGGACAAAGCATGGGACTCCAAAAGGAATTTGACTTCAACAGCACACCCAGAGGGTGCGGGTAGAGACTGTGCGTGCTGTAGGCCCTGTTTCCACCTGATATTAAGATGCGTTTTGGTTGATCGAATCACAAGTGGAGGAGGGAGATACATGTTTCCTCCTGGTATTTTATGTCACTTCTGTCCTAATTTCTTCGAGGGGAGGGGCTACGGGCGGGTAAATGTATTGTTTTTTTCAGATGAACAAAATAAGCTTGCACAAGATATAATATAACAGATAACGGAAAAGCATACAAAGAGCAGCTTATCGTTTCTGCTCTGATAGCCACAAGACCGGCCAAACGCTGTGAGTGTGTGTTATAAATCAGCAATGGTGAATAACATTGTGATTTGTACATTTTTCATCTTCAAACCAAACGGGTCTTCAGCTGACAAAATTGAAATCCCATCTGGCTATTGCAGTGGTGTGCACAGACCTCCGTGAGGGCAGGGGCGCAACCGCATTCACGGTGGGGGGTGAAGGTTCTCCCTCAGTAGAAATCGCATTCTTCTTTTTTGTAACATTATAATTGACTTCACTTTTGATGAAAAGGAAAATCATGAGTTAACACCATAGGGGGGTGATTCCTAAGACAGACCTAAAGCAGACATCCTTGTGAGAACTTTGTTTGACTTCTTCCCTTGAATGTGTGACTGAAATCCTCTCTGAAACCCACAGAGACTGCTTTTACATATCAAAATACACCAGATCATCCAATGCTAGAAGGACTTATAATCACATGTTAGTAAACTGCATAATTCTATATTATGTCTGCAACCTATACATGTTGACTATTATGCTTTAATTCATGCATTTGTTACTTGAATAGTTTATTTGGATGTGTATTGTGTTTACTATGTGTGTGATTGATTTTCCATTTCTAAAATTATTGTATGAATCAAATCTGTGTAAAATGTATTATATTTATTTTATCGAAATCATGTCAAAATGAAACCCTGCTATAACGGGAAATTTAAAGATCATGTTTTCTTCTTTTTCTTAGTTTATTTTCTTTTCCGTTGGGAGTCTTTCATGAAAATCCATTAAAATAGAACTTAGTGCACATAGAAACATAACACAGGGAAATGTCATTTCTTTTTTAAAAGTATGAGTAGGCTGTATTAGACATTCTGGTCCACACTCCATACCAGTTGGTGGCGGAATGCACCACAAATTTGTTTGCCAACCGCCAATAAACCCAAGAAGAAGAAGAAGCCTGCACATAGAGTGCAGTGTTTAGAAACCGTATTTGAATCTCGAGCAATTGCGGTTATGGATCTAGGCGGGTTTTCTATGTGGCAGTATATATGACAGCTCTCTTCCAACATGTAAGGAAATGTTTGCTGCCTAGTGCGATCGATTTTTCTACAATTTATCTTTTTTTTTTTTATTTAGTCCTCGATGTGTAACATTTAGACGGTAGATAGATGCATTTAAGATAATGTAGGTTAAACAGGTGATCTGGTTAACATATTGTAAACAAAGAGAAAGCGAATCTGAACTTTACATACCTCATTTATGAGAACTGATCAGTAGTTTTAACAGCAAGTGTGAGTTTTCTCAGTGTTGTTTGTTCCAGTGAGGATTATGAAGGTGCCGAGCGGCTCGTCGTTTGGATTCTGTAGTTTCCTTATTTTTTGTAGTCTGTTTATTATTGCAAATGCAAATATCCACAACGAAGATGATGCATGGATCGATCCATATGATATGTTAAACTACGACCCAACGACAAAGCGCATGAGAAAACCCACAGAGGTAAAAACTAATGTTTTTGTGCTGATGTTTTGAGAACATTATTAAAGACCAGTGAACGTTCTACTAAATTTACTGGAAGAACGTTTGTTCACAACTTTGAGAGAACTTTGCCCAAACGTTAGCTGAAGTTCTGCTATCGTTCCGTGTTAGACTTGGGTAAAGTTGGTTTTATATTCACACATTCGGACATCCGTATTCAATAGCCTTGTTAATCACACTACATTGGACATTCAGTGGACATTCACAAGTAAATATGCCATTAAAACAATACTTGCCTATTTTGATCGACTGTGAAAAATGTTGCAAGTTGACAATCGTTGGTTGTCAATATCATGTCGTTGCTTAAAATTTGCAAACATTAATTTATTGCACATTTATTGGAAAGTCGGAATTTATCAGAAGTCCGAATGTGCGAATATAAAACCAACTTTACCGAAGTCCGTGTTAGCTGGTAACGTTACTCACCTCGGTGGTGTTGTTCCAATGCCATATGACCTTCTTTCTTTTTCACACCACAAAAGTTTGAACCTCCTAAGACCCGGGAAAAAAAAGTTTTTTGAATTTTGTATTTTTTCAGGTCATTACATTGTTTAGAATAAGAAACAAATGAAGAAAAAAATGATTTATTTATATGTTGTGCTATGTCCTCGTAAGTGGACACCAGGACTCAGCGGTATAAATAAAAAATTCTTGGAGCAAAATGTAATGAAAAAAGAAGTGTAATAATTGGCAACATTTTCATAATATCTAATATTTCTAATATAATAATATATCTAATATCATTTCTTTCCCTATTCACTTGTTGTGTCTCCTAAGATGCCTGATAAGCATGATTTAAAGACCAAGGAGTTGCTGTTGTCCTGGTGAAACCTCCATTTGGTATCTTTAAAAAGCTCTGAATGTGCTCTTTACAGGACATCCAGAATATAATAAAACTGTGACATGTATGGTGTCAGAGAAAATCACTAAAATATAATGTCCTCGTACATAGACAGGAGGATTGATTTTATTTTTTATTTTTTTTTAAATGTCACGCTCACCCTCTTGTATGCTCAATAATTGCAGTGACCAGCTTCAGGCTTTTAATAAAGCTGTGAATGTATCACAGAAAGATCCCTTCCGAAATGTCTTAATTTTTTAGGGAAAATCCTTTACCTTGGCCGTTGGTCTGCTGTGCACGACTGCACATTCATGAGCATGTATTATATTGGCTATTTAAATCCCTCTGTGTCATACTGACTTATGGACAAATCGTCTCTTTTTCTTTCTTTCTTTTTTTTTTTTTTTTTTTGGATGAATCTGTTGAAGTGGTTCACAAATCTTTTTTTTTTTTTTTTTTGCAAATTGGCACGAGCGGTTCTTGAGTCAACAACTCTCTCAAACTCTCAAGTGTGGTCACATTAGCATAATTCAGATGAAATTTCACAGGCAAAAAGTGTCCATTGTCTATTGTCAATAGTGTATCTATATATGAATTTTGTGTGGATTCTTAAAAGGTTAATGTCACTCCACCTTGGTTACTCGATTAAAACATTTCTTTTGGACGGCAACAACTGAACTGTCATTATTCTGACATGTTGACAAAGTGTGATTCATATAAAGTTTTTCAAGCACTCTCATTTTGTGCAGGAAATTTAAATGTACATCACATTCTAACCATTCCTATGAATCTGACTTTTTTTTGTTGTTTTTTTGTGTTACAGTCTGCCAGTTACCAAAATGTGCCAACCAAGAGAAGGGGATACAGCTCAGAGTCCTGCGATGTGCCACAGTCTGATGCATCTGAGTGCAGCAATAAACTAGCGATTTTGCAGAAAGAGGTGACCGATATTAAAAAATACACCTGTGTTAAGTAGACCTTACTAACAAAATGGTACTGCCATGTTGTTTGGACATGGTACACAATGGTTTTATCATGGTATTTTTGAAGTAATGAAGACTAGTACTGTACCATGGTACTATTTTGGATGATTGAAAAATATAATTTCTTGCTGCTACATCTGTTTTAGTTTGATGAACACAAAAAGAAGGGGACGGCCACCTCTTCAAAGCCAGTATGTCTTCCAGTATTCAAGCGATTCCTTTCCAAGCTCCTTAAAGAAACATCAAAACTTGGTCTGGTATGTGACCATGTTTTCTCCAGGTAATTGTAAAGTCTGACTTTACTCTACACTGCTAAAGGTTTCACAACTTTTGCTTTTTTTTTTTTTAAATCTTTAGCCTGATGATGAAACAACATCCATGCACTATGACGCTGAGGTGAAGCTGTCCAAGCAATCGCTGGCAGAGATCCAGAAGCTTTTGAATGAGCAGAACGATTGGACTACCGGAGCCATGGATGAGGCTCTCAGTCAAATTCTGGTCAAGTTCAAACACCACGACCACGAAGCCTGGAAGTGGCGTTTTGAAGACACATTTCATGTGGAGGTTGATACAGTCCTGAAGGTCAGTTTTTGTACAAGCCTTTCAGAGATAAATGATGAAATAATTTTATTAATATTAATATATGAATGTATTTTTCTACAGGTTTTTTTGATTGTTCTGATTGTCGTAGCCATTATCTGCACTGAACTCTGGTTTGTGGTGTCCTGGATGGTCCAGTTCAGGAGAATGTTCGCCGTTTGCTTTTTTATTAGCTTGATCTGGAACTGGTTCCATCTTTATATGGTAATCATTTTTGTACAAAATACTGTTGACTGACATTTTTGCTAAACTGGTATTCAACAGTTGACAATAGCTATGATTCCATCCATCTATTTTTATGCACATTTTGGGATATAACATCAAAAAAAAAAGGCCGGATGGAAATGATGAGCATAAAAAACGAATGCGCTCATTTGATGCTTTGATGGAAACACATTTACCATATAAATCCCTCGATGCACAACAAAAAACTCGCGTGACTTTGCCTCAACTGTGGATGTGATTGGACAACTGGACTAACCAGTGAACCAGTTTCATTGTACATCTTAATGTTGGTTTGATCATTCTGAAATGCCTGATTCAAAGTCTGTCATCAGAATTTAATGGATTAAATGCATCTTACATGATTGTGTTCCTAAACACCAGCATCCGAACACATGATATAGCATGGCAGAATTTTGTCTTCAGCTTCATCTGTTATACTTTGTTCTTCGTCTTTTGTTCTCTTGAACATGGGATGGAAACGCTGCTTTAAAATGATTTATGCTAAGTTAAGCATAAGTTAAATTCGCAACTTTGGATGGAAACATAGCTATTGAAGGGAATAAAACATAAACGTGCGTTAAAAGAGTTAAAACATTTCCGTTTTGGCTAGCTTGCCTTTGCAGACCACAAAAAGAAGATTGTGGAAGTGGAGAGCTTCAATGGCCAATGCACTGGGCTAAGTCAACTGGATTGGATGGGCAGTTTATCAGGTGAGGTACTTTCTGTTAAAGGAATTTATCTCATTAGAATGATTTAATTATTTATTCACTTTTTGTCATTCAAAATTTATTTGATGTGGAACATGAATTTAGAATTTTGAAGAATCTTCACATAGATCTTTTCAAGCTTCAAAAAGAACAAAAATGCACTATGTAAGGAAATCCTTCAGATTTTAAAGGAAGTTGAGTAAATAATGACATGATTTTGAGGTGAACTGTTGTAACTCCTTGTTGATTCAGCGTGGTACAGACGGACATGGACTCTTCAAGATGATCCTTGCACAAAATATTATGAGGTCCTAGTGGTGGACCCCATTTTGCTTGTGCCTCCAACAAAGGTTTGTATCTTTTATTTTTCACTGACAGAAACTTGAATTTGATTATAGACTAGAGGTCGAATGATAATGGATATTGTTGATACTAAAAAAAAAAAAAAGATTTTAAAGTCGTTATATTGAATGAAAATATTCAGTGTGAAATAATATGAACCGTAATTGCAAAAAATAGTACTATAAACCATTTAGATAAAAAAAAAACTGATGTTTTACAGATACGCTAAATAGCTCAAGTGACCATAAAGACATTTCTAATGTTACAAATGAATTCTATTTCAAGTTAATGCTGTTCTTTTGAATTGTTTCTATTCATCAAATTCTAAAAAAGTATTAGCGTTTCCACAAAAATATTAAGCAGCACAACTGTTTTCAACATTGATAATAATAATAAATTATTCTTGAGCAGCAAATTAGCATATTCTATTGATTTCTGAAGGATCATGTGACACTAAAGACTGGAGTAATTATGCTGAATATTCAGCTTTGTATCACTAAATACATTTAATAAAGATAATTTATTTATATTACAAAACAGTTTTTACATTGTAATAATATATCACAATATTACTGTTTGTGCTGTTTTGAGCAGAACTTCATCTGCAATAGATCATCAGTAAGCGCTCGTCATACATTTTATTATATCATTATTATACTTATTATATTATTTATTTTTGCTGATATCTCATTGTTCCAAATACAGAGCTGTAATAGAGATAAAAATGAAATGCATAGTAAGAATTTTGTGGTGTTCTTATTTCAGGCTTTCACAGTCACCATAGCCAGCTTCATCACAGATCCCTTGAAGCAAATTGGGGAGGGCATCGGTGAGTTCCTCAGAGCGCTGCTGAAGGATCTACCAGTAACCCTCCAGATACCTGTACTGCTTACCATTACAGCAGCCATCTGTGTAAGAGCTGGGAACAGCAAGCTTGTTAAATCTCTTATTTTTAATAATAATAATAATAATAATAATAATAATAATAATAATAATAATAATAAATCCGTACTAATGCATCTTTGCTCTTCTCAGGTGTTTATGTATGGAAGTGCTCAGGCAGCTGTATATCAAGCAGTACGTCTGCCCCGGCTCGGCTGGAGACAGGATCCGCCACCTCCTGCGGTAGGACAGCGCCAAGCTCCTCAATTAAGGGAGCACGAGGACGTCTGGGAAGGGGGAGACGCCCCACAGCCACTACAAATACGCCAGGGCAATGGGAACCGGGTGAATCCAGCAGGAAACAGAGGTGACCAGGTCTTCAGGGCAGGAGATGCTTATGCTCCACAAAATAGACGGGAGGACAGAAGCATGGAACTCCAACAGGAATTTGCCGAAACACCCAGAAGAACCCAGAGGGTCCGAGTAGAGACTGTGCTTCCTGCAGGTAACATGTCCAGTGATGATGAGACTGATTTGCTGCAGCGGACACAGGAGGTGGACTCTGGTACAAAGGAAAATGCAGAGCCTGAAGTGAAAGTTGAGGAAAAGGAGAAAAATGCATCTACTGCGGACAAAAAGGAGCAGAAAGACACACAGAGTCCAGATGGAAGTGAGCCTGTAACCAATGTGCCTCCTCCTCAGATAGATGTGAAAACACTTGGAGCTAATCAAGGGAATGAGGCAAGTGTCAGTTGATTTTTCAATCCATCATTTAGACGTTATTTCACCCTAATAAATACATAAATAAATTAATGGACAAACACGATACCATTCAAAAATTTGGGGTTTGGCAAGATTTTTTATGTTTTTGAAAGAATTATCTATATATATTTATTTGTTTGATCATTAATTTACTCATTTATTTAATTAATTACTTACTTAGTTTTATTATTGCAGGAGATTTGAGAATCTTTTTCTAACATTTTGTTCTCAAAGATGGAGTTGGTGATAAAGAAAAATCACGTTACATAGAAACATGTCACCCAAAAGGCGAGTCCATCAATAATATCACGCAAGCAATTTACAAACTGCACAAGAGTTATGCCGGGTGAAGGAAACCACAGTCAATTATTCCCTGAAAGCGAAAGTGAAACAAAAACCGACAGAGCTTTTGGCATCTGACACTGCACGGCACATGACGAGAGATGAATCTACCCCAGTGCTGATATAACTGCATATCAACTTAATTTATTGGCTTAATGTTTCTCTTGTGGACCATACATTAATGAAAATTATTTGTAATTGTATTATTATTTGTGTCATTAAAATGTTTTGTTAAGGTGCTATGGAAACAAAATGCTGAGTAACAACGATGCCATTTTCACCTTGGCTTAAACTATAACTGTATAAGAATGACTCCCTTATAACAAGCATCTCACAATTCAATTTTGATGTGGGATGTAGTTTTGTAGTCTTTTGTAAACTTTTTAGGGAAGGAAAATGAATTGTAGTTCTTAATATTGATTAATAATAGCCTGATAATAATAATAATAATACTAATTTAATACATTAATGGGCAAACAAGCCAATTAAGGTCTTGATATCATCAAAGGCATCATATCTTTGACGGTCGTCTATCGGCAAAACTCTATTATCAATGTTGAAAACAGTTATGTTGCTCAGAATTTTTGTGGAAACCATGATACATTTTTTTTTTTTTTTTCCAGGATTCTTTGATATAGTAATAAGTTCAAAAGAAAAGCATTTATTTGAAATAGAAATCTTTTGTAACATTATAAATGTAGTTATCAGTGTTGGGGGTAAAGCATTACAAGTAATTTGAGTTACGTAATCAGATTACTTTTTTCAAGTAACTTGTATTGTAACGCAAGTTACTTTTTCAAATGAGTAACACAAGTTCATTTGTTTTTCCATTTATTGACTGACAGATCTCCTGTCCCCATGTTAATAGAAATCGTAATTGCAGAGGCGTTAAACATGCATTTACGCATCTACCTTTCACAAAAAAAGATTCAGAATTCCTCAAAATGAATAAAATCTGAAATGAAAAATCAGAATACTATGCAAACCTCCAATGATTAAATGTTTAATAAAACATATTTTCATGCATTTAATCTCACTTTATTGACCAGTGTGCTTGCTGCTGACCTTCAATGATTCAGTTAAACCATAAGCAAAAATGACTTTAGAATTTTTATGTTTATTGGTGAATTAAGTGTTAAACTTTCTTTCCCTGCATCCTATTCTTCTGCAATCAAGAATGGCAGCACAGCTGAAAGGTTTGTTTGAGCTGTGCCCTCTTATGTACAAGTGTGAATTTGCATTTCCTTCAGCCTTATTATTTAAATTTTGGTGTAAAATCGCCTTTACATTTGCCCCCAAATAAAAAATGTTGTTATAAAAAACAAAACAAGCCACAGAACAGGTGAAAAAAAGCAACACAAAAGTAACGTAATGCATTACTTCTCTTAAAAAGTAACTAACGCAATTAATTAGTTTTTAAAGGAGTTACGTAATATTGTAATGCTTTACTTTTCAAAATAACTTTCGCCAACACTGGTAATGTCACTTTGATCAATTTGATGCACACTTGCTAAATAAAAGTATTAGGAATTTATTTAAAAAAAAAAAAAACAATCTTACTGACCCCAAACTTTTGAACAATAGTCTATATTATATATACTATATGGACAAAAGTATTGGGACACACCTCTTAATTATTGAATTCAGATGTTTCATTCAGACTCATTGCTACAGGTTTATAAAATCAAGCACCTAGCCAAACATTTGTGAAAAAGTGAGCCGTTCTGAAGAGCTCAGTGAATTCAAGCATGGTACTATGATAGGATGCCACCTTTAATAAGTCAGTTTGAGACATTTCATCCCTGTTAGATCTTCCATAGTCAACAGTAAGTGGTATTATTGGAAAGTGAAAGCATTTAGGAACAAGCAGCAGCTCAGCCATGACACTCAAGATGACAAAGTCACAGAGCGAACCAGTCACAGAGTGCTGAGGTGCTTGGTGCTTAAAGGTCACCAGCGTTCTGCTCATTCCATGACTGAAGAGTTCCAAACTTCCACTGGCATTAATATCGGCACAAAAACTGTGTGGCGGGAGCTCCATGGAATGGGTTTTCATGGCTAAGCAGCTAAATGCAAACCACACAGTCTGATTGGTGAGTCTCGGTTTGACGAATGCCAGGAGAACGTTACCTGCCTGACTGCGTTGTTCCAACTGTAAAGTTTGGTGGAGGAGGGATAATGGTACAGTATGTGGCTGTTTTTCAGGGGTTGGGCTAGGCCTTCAGAGTATCATGACATTTTGGATAATGCTCTGCTTTTAACTTTGTGGGAACAGTTTGGGAAAGGCTCTTTTCTATTCCAGCATGACTGTGCCCCAGTGCATAAAGCAAGGTTCATAAAGACATGGTTGCATGAATTTAGTGTGGAAGAACTTGATTGGCCTGCACAGAGCCTTGATCTCAACCCCATTGAACTAGCCTGGGTGCCAGCCCGAACCCCACCCACAACATTTTTTGGACGGGAAGATCCAAAAGAATATGAGTAGAATATGAGTATGATGAAGTCAGGCTACCATTGAACACCTTTGGGATAAACTGGAGTGGAAACTATTATAGCTAGAAAGGAGGGGACCAACTCCATTTTAATTTTTGTGTATTTAGAATGAAATGTCATTACAGTACCTGTTGATGTAATTGGTCAGGTGTTCCTTAACTTTTCTCCATATAGTGTGGTAATGTAATGTAATGTTATATATATATATATATATATATATATATATATATATATATATATATATATATATATATATATATATATATATATATATATATATATATATATATATATATATATATATATATATATATATACAGTACAGTCCAAAAGTTTGGAGCCACTAAGATTTTTAATGTTTTTAAAAGAAGTTTCGTCTGCTCACCAAGGCTACATTTATTTAATTAAAAATACAGTAAAAACAGTAGTATTGTGAAATATTATTACAATTTAAAATAACTGTTTTCTATTTGAATATATTTCACAAAGTAATTTATTCCTGTGATGGCAAAGCTGAATTTTCAGCATCATAACTCCAGTCTTCAGTGTCACATGATCCTTCAGAAATCATTCTAATATGCTGATCTGCTGCTCAATAAACATTTAATGTGTACAATTGTACAAAATATTTGTGTACAATATTTTTTTCAGGATTATTTGATGAATAGAAAGTTCAAAAGAAGTGTTTATCTGAAATCTAATCTTTTGTAACATTATAAATGTCTTTACTGCCACTTTTGATTGATTTAATGCATCCCTGCTGAATAAAAGTATTCATTTCTTTAATTTCTTTTCAAAAAAATAAAAATAAAAATTCTTACTGACCCCAAACTTTTGAACGGTAGTGTATAATGCTACAGAAGCTTTGTATTTCAGATAAATGCTGTTCTTTTGAACTTTCTATTCATCAAGGAATCCTGAAAAAAAAAAAGTACACAACTGTTTTCAACATTGAAAATAATCATAAATGTTTATTGAGCAGCAAATCAGCATATTAGAATGATTTCTGAAGGATCATGTGACACTGAAGACTGGAGTAACGATGCTGAAAATTCAGCTTTGCATCACAGGAATAAATTACTTTGTCAAATATATTTAAATAGTACACAGTTATTTTAAATTGTAATAATATTTCACAATATTACTGTTTTTTACTGTAAATGTAGCCTTGGTGAGAAGACGAACCTTCTTTTAAAAACATTAAAAATCTTAGTGGTTCCAAACTTTTGATATATATATATATATATATATATAGATATAGATATACACACACAAATGTTATAAACATGTCTTACATTTTTATTAAATTATTTTTGTGTTCCTTTAATTCAAACACTGCAGCACTTAATGTGCACTAAAAGGATATGGGCTGCTCGAAATGACCTCAAGCTGCAGGTTACGTTTCGCAAGTTTATCATTGTATGTCTGTCATTACAGCTGAAATTATGATTCTTTGATTAAATGATTGTTTATTTGGTTATAATAATTTGTTATATTGAATTGCTTGTGATTGTGTTGTATTTGTGTGTTTTTGTTCTTCTATGTACAGTCAATAGTGCATGTGCAATATTACATTGTGCTTACATATCCCATCAAACCTGAAGCAATTACATAGGATACACAACATATCATATACGTAATATGCCATATATCACTACTAAACACTCATACAGTCCACTATATATGTAATGTGTATGTTGTTCATGCATAATTTTGACCAGATATTGTTGGTTTTGTTTGTGCAGGGGGCATCAGCAGATGTTGCAGCTGGAGAGGAAGTTTATTCAAGCTTTAGGAAACCAGTCCAAGAATCAGGGCAATAAAATTCACATAACTGCTTTTGTATCAAAGTTGTTTTTTGCGTCTTTTTTATTTTTATTTTTTATTTTTTTATTAAATTCTGGGACAATGGATGTAAATGGTGTAGTTTTTTATTATAATAAATAAGCTGCCTTTTATTTGTTCCAATTGAATCACTGGATTTGGACGTTATACTGACATCTACTGCCCCGAATGTATGAAATGTTCACTATCTGCTGCTGCTTCACACTAAAACATTTTTTTTTTTTTTTTTTTTTTTTTTACTGTTGTTCTCCATCTCATCCATCACACACATTCATAATGAACATTCTTGGATGATGAACATTCAAAATCTCAATGAGTTTTTGCTCCTTGTAGGTGGTTTCAGCTGTTAAGATTTCTTTCATCACCTCCAGCAGAGAATGAACACTTTATACTTATTTAATGATGTTGACTCAGGCTCCATTATTATGTAGTGTCAGTAATGTATTATTATATTGCTTGGTTTGCTTGTTTTATTTACATGAACTTTTATGATTATGCTTTAAAGTGCCCTGAGCACTGTGAAAGCACTGTAGTATTATTATTATTATTATTATTATTATTATTATTATTAAATATGCGAATTGGATGACAGCTGGTCATGCAATCTCAAAATGGTGGCACCCATATGAGGGCGACCCGCTCCGTGTAGAATAAAACTTTTTCTCGAAGACTAGTAAGTCTCGAGTCTTCATCAACTGTTATATTTCTCAAATGTTATTTGTTTCTTTGTGTTTTTTACTGAATGCACCTTTAAGATGACCTCGGACATAATGCTCCAGCTTGGAAAAACACTGGTAAAAAGGACATGTTTTTCACTTAATATTTGCCGAAGCGTATGGTCTGTTTGTGTTTTAAATTGAGACTCCGAAGGTTCTCAATCGAAGCTTTGTGACGTTCCACATGTCAGTTAGCAACTGAAAGAACGTTCTATTTGGTACAATAAGGTCACGCCCATCGGGAAACCTCCTCGCTCGTGATTGGTCGACGGCCGCTGTTGAACGTGTAACAGCTCTGACGTCAAACGCGAGGTTATTTAGTAATTTAGTGATCAAGGAGCGCTTGTGGTTGGGAAACGCGTTTTGATAACAGGTGGCATGGAAATGTCTGATAGGTACTGCCAAGGCGTCAGGGTTGACATGTCAAGGTAAGTTTGACAAAAGGGTTTATTGAAATCCTTATCTTGAATTATTTTGCATAAAGAAAAAAAAAACGCTTTAAATTCAAAAGTCGCTTTGTTTTAATATAGGTGTAATAAAATACATGACACCGCAGAATTTGAATGTTCTGACTGTTTTTGCAAAGAAATTATTTAAAAGCAAACTTTCTTGTGTTTTACTTTTAAAGTCAATACACTATGTCAGTAACTTCACTGTCAGTGCTGCTGAGCAGACAAACAGAGCCTTGGACTTGAACCCTTGCTTTGGTAGTGTTTTTGCAATTATTTATAAAGGCGCAGTTAAAATTTAAGAAACGTATATTGAGCAATTCTTTTCCCCTCTCTTTCCGTTTTTTGTTCATTGGCCCCTTTCATCTTCCTCATCCTAAACAGAAGTCTGTCACATGTGTAATGTGTCACAAAGTTGATTTATCATCTCTTTGTGCTCAATTTTTTTTTTTTTTTTTTTTTTTGCAACATCACAAATCACACTTATCAAACTGTATATCCATGAGGAATGATATCCACACATCTGAATAAGAAGTGTATATAACTTAACTTATGAATATTATTATTATTATATTTATCATATTTTTTGAATATAACATTGTATAACAGTATACATGTTTGGACACATCTCATTTTTTATTTTTACTATTTTACATTTCAGAATAATATTGAATAATTAAAACCTACTAAATAACCATGATCTTGTTAGCTGCTTTTCCTTAACCTACTTATCTATTTCATAAATGTAAAAAAAAAAAAGTTTTCTGCAGAATTTAGCTTCAATCAGATAAATATTGTATATTTTAATATAGCGTCTCTACATCCATGTCGACCGATCCCATGACAGAGGAGATACTGAGAGATGACCTGAGGTTTTACTTCATGAGCCCTTGTGAGAAGTACAGAACACGGCGACAGTTACCATGGAAACTAGCAGTGCAAATTTTAAAAATATTCATGATTACACTCCAGGTATTTATAGGGTAATTACTTGCTTGCTTAAAGCTGAAATGTGTAATTGTGTGTTCTTTTTTCACAAAATACTTTTGTATACCAGTTTGATATGCTGAGACAAACCTAATTCAACTCAAAACACATTTCAGTTTGTTTGCGAATCCCAACCAGGGGTGCGTTTCCCAAAACCAACTAGTCGCAACTTCTGTTGTTACCAACAGAAATCAATGAACTTGTGACCATAGTTGGCTAACTATGCTTTTGGGACCCCAGTCAAGCACAGCAACAGTGGCTCAACCAATTGTACCAATTGGGGGTGTGGCTATCTGTTTCTTCGACTAATGGAGGGCAGGGGGAGTGGTCAGGAACCTGTTTGAAAACTGTCACTATTTTTGCAATTCCATTTGGTGAAGCTAGGGGTGCAGAAATTACACACTTCAGCTTTAACTGTAAACATTCTCTGAAACTTTGAAGGATTTGTTATTATGTGACTAAATATAATAAGTTGTCTTAAAATAATTTCCTAAAAGAAGCCCATAATGTTCCACCAGCCAGAGTGAAAACATCTCCTCCTCTGTTTATTTCAAAGCTCATACTGTTTGGACTGAATAACCAGCTTGTGGTGTCCTACAAGGAGGAGAACCTGATGGCCTTTAAGAATTTGTTTCTTAGGGGCTACAGTGGTGTGGATGAGGATGACTACAGTATTGCTGTCTACACCAAACAGAATGTGTATGATAGTTTATACTATGTCGTAGATCAGGTTTGTATTTGCTTTTCATCCATCTTGCTTTTTTCTCCATGTTTGTTTTTTCTTTCCATCACTTTATTTGCATTGTAAAATGCAATTGTGTTTGTTGCGCTGGTCAGTTTTCTTTGTCTTAAAGGGTTTAATAGTTCACCCAAAGATTATTTAATCACCCACAAGTTGGTCTTCTGCTGAACAACAAAAGAAGATATTTCGAAGAATGACATTAACCAAACAGTAAAATTTTCATTTTTGGGCGAACTATCCTTTTAAGGTGCGTTTACGCCATGTCAGAATTACCGTAATTACCAAATTCCGACTTGTAAAAAGCTTTCATGTCCTTGTAAAACTTGTAATTACAACTTGTAAACTCTGAATTTTCTGAGTGCTCTGACTTGTACCATGTGACCGCTGTGCCACAAGGTACAGATTCATTTTAGTGATGATAGTGTTGCTATAGAAACGCACATTTCCGAGGACGTCAACCAGAGATGGGCTGCGTCCGAAATCGCGTACTGTTGAGTAGGTACTACATTTGAATTTAAATTTGCTTCACGACCATTGAAAAAGTATGTTCTATATAGTTTGAATGCATGAATGAATTCAGACGTACTACATCCGCTATGTTTTTACTATCACATGACCTACCAGCGTCAGTTATGTCCCTTCAACTCCATTCACAAATCCTCTCCCGTGGCCTCATGGGATAGTAAAGTGTCTATTGTATGCACACTTCAGAATCTCGCCGGAAGTAGTAATTCATCCAGGTACTTTTCACCTACTGTTTTTCGAATACTATGAATTCGGACATACTACTCTGTTCGCATACTGTTTTTCGTGTACTATACAGTAGAGAAGTATTTGATTTCGGACGCATCAATGCTGGCCTTATAATTGGGAGATATGAGGGTCTGTGGCTCTACAATTGGAGAAAGCATAACAGCTTGGACATGGATCACGTGTGCCTTGATAACCAATCAAATAACAAACTTGACGTTATTGAATTTCGTTCAGAGTTGTGCGACAGTCAGTCACTGTTTGTGGATACCATAGAAATGAATGATAAGTGCCGTAAACTGAATCATACCTGTCTTGCAATTTTCCGCGACTTCTCTAATAACAGCATTTTTTTCTGTGTAAACTCTGAAAATAGTTCAATTCAAAATGAAAGTTTAAGAGCAAACATGTTGAAGATTAGCGAACAGTCTGTCGATTCATTAAATGATAAGCTATTGCCTCACAAAAACGGGTTATTCAGCATAATAAAGCCTCTCCTCCATTGACATCCATTCAAAAAAACGGCCTCTTGTCTCCTTACCTGTTAGCATTAACAGGCGTTACACTTTTTTCAGCTAAGGTTGCAGGCTTGCCTTCAATTGGCTTTGGCATGAACCGCTCTGGGGTGCGTTTCCCGAAAGCGTTGGTGAACCATGGTCATAAGTCCCATTGAACTCTAATGGTAACGACGGAACTTGCGACCATAGTTTGCTTCGGGAAACGCGCCCCTGAGTAGAACTTCACACGTTGTTATAGTAATTGACCCTTCACAGGGAGTTTGATTGACAGGCGATCTAACCAATCATAATGCTGAATTCACCATTTTGTCCTATAAAGCAGTCAGGGGAGTTAGTAGATTAACCTCTGTGAACTTGAACTTGAACTTGAAAAATGGTGTGTACTGACATATTTCCGTGGTTGAAACAACATTCCTTCTGATGTTCATTCATGTTTATTTGATGCTATAAATGAACTAGTAGGAAGAGATTATCGGTTCACAAGCCGCTTGAACTGAGGGACTGCAGCAATCTGTCACAACACATTAAAGAGCCACAAAATGGTATTTATTGATTAAATTTCCTTAAAAATTACAAAATTTGAAATTTGAGACTTTGTTTCATATCAAAAGTAACCTGTCCTGTCTTGTCTGTCGACGTGTTGTCAATGTCCTCTTTGCTCCGCAATGAATTTTTCACTGCGTGAGAACATGATGTGTGGTGTTAGTGCGGCACGGCTTGTTGGACTTAGCAACAGTAACTAAAGGGGGCGGGTCTTTGTGAACAGTCAGTTACGACATGGTGTGAGTGCAGTATTATACTGACACCTAGTGGTTTGGATGTAATAATCTAAAGATAAAATTTACTCAATATAACCTTTATCTGTCTTCAACAGTATTCCCAGTTACGAAACCTTTCTGTAGGACCTGTTAGTTATGCTGAGGAAAATGATACATTTCTGCCCATGACTATCTGTAAGAAGAGCTACACGAGAGGCAGCGTGGAACTGCTTAGGGAATCCTACGATATTGACGCCCAGCTTGAAACAGGTTGCACATTTTACAGAAAAATGTAAAAATATAGTAGACTATAAATCATATTTTTGCACCTAAACCGTACATTTTTGTCTTTTCCAGTTTGCTTGGCTCTTGATCCAGAGTCTGCTACAACATGGAGAATGAACAACGCTTCATTTTTTGAGTTGGACTTTTATAGGTTGGTAAACCTAAATTGTACAATCAAAACATTTAAACAATTTCTCACGTAATGTTTCAATGGCTCATGGTTTTGTTTGAAATACAGGCTTGTTGATATTGAGATCACTTTTGCGCTCAAAGGAATCAATTTGCAAACTGTTCGTTCGCATGAGCTGCCTGACTGTTACACGTTTTTTGTGAAGGTAAGGTCCATTCTGGGATCTTAAAAAGGACCTATTATGCTTTTTTTTTAACGTTTTCATCTTTCTTTAGTGTGTAATGTTGCTGTTTGACCAATCACAACACACTGTTGCAGCCGGCCAATCAGAGCACATTGCGCTTTTTTAGAAGGAGGAGCTTCATAGAAACCTGAACTAAAGAGAGTGTTACTGATAGACTGGGAAAAAAGGTGCTGCAACAATGTCAAATATGTAAAAAAAAAGTGTTTTTGGAACATTCAAGGATGAAAACCTATTCTAGTAGACCCCAAAAACAAAATCAAGACTTTGTAAAAGGGCATAATAGGTCATCTATAAAAAATATTATTTATTTTATATTGTATTACTGATTAAATTCATTTGGATTCTTTGCAGATTGTCTTTGATAACAGTTGCCATAGCGGGAAGGTGAAACTGACTCTTGATTTTGATGATGTTAGTAGTGTGTGCAAAAACTGGAATATTTCAGGAACTGGTATGTGAAAAATCATCAACTACATTGAATGCTTATGGTCAATAATTAATTGTAACAAGTCTTTAAGGTTATGAAAGGCATGTGGACTTCAGATGGTTTGCTATTGTCTTTTTCAGCTCAGAAGAACACACACTACCTCCTGATCTTTGATGGCTTTGTTATTGCGGTCTGTTTGATCTCTGCAGTGCTCTGCACACGTTCCATTATACTTGCTGTAAAGTTACTTCAGGTAAACCTGCTTGTAAATCTGTATATTACTGAATACCGATACATCAACATTTTTATAGTTATTTTTGATGTTCTGTCATAGTGACTCAATGTGAACTCATGCCGTTCTGATATTTTTGTGCCCTGTCAGTGTTTCCTTCATGTGTCACTTCCTCTCTCTCTGCAGCGGTTTTCTAGCTTCTGTCTTGAGAATTATAATCATAAAGTGTGTGAAGATGACCAGAGGGAGTTCTTAAACGGCTGGTACATCTTGGTTATTATCAGTGATGTTTTGGCCATCATTGGATCCATACTAAAAATGGAAATACAGGCTAAGGTGCTTTTTGTTTTAAGAAAACGTTTTTTTTTTTTTTTTTTTTTTTTTTGCCGAAAAAGATCACCAATCTGAAATGTTGCAAAAAATATTGCATTTCCTCCAAAAAAATGCTGATTGTAACAGATGTTATGAGTTTGTCTTTGTGTGCATTTACCCTCCAAGAAACTTTTGTAATTCTCATTATAATGAGGGTTGTCATTACTTAATACAGTACTTAATTTTATTTAAAATTATTTTTGTAAAGCCATTTACATTTGGAGGGGAAATTGTTTTTGGGGTGAAATATTAGTATTTTATATTTATTTATTTCAATTTTTGGTCATTTATATTTTCATCCATTCATTTTAAATGGTTTATTTATTTAGATTGTTTTGGGAAGCTAATTTAAATTTGGAAAGAAAATGTGCTTAATTTTCATGAAAATTATTTGATTTGAGATTTGTTAGCTGGAAATAAAAAAAAAAACTTTAAAAAACACTTTAAAATGTTATGTTTTATATTAGTTTTATTTTATTTATTTAAAATGATTTTTGCAAAGTACATTTGGATGGGAAATGTTTAATTTTCATAATCATTTGATTTTTTTTTGGTGTGAAATATTAGTATTTTTTTTATTTATTTTGGTTTTATTTATTTATTTTAAATTATTTATATTGTAAGGTAATTTAAATTTGGGGGGAGGGGTGGTATTTGCTTAATTTTCATAATTAAAGTAATTTTATTTCTGTTTCTTAGTTAGTTGGAAACTTGAAAAAAAAGTTCTTGAGAAACACACACACTTAGTAGTCTATGGACTTTGTGTCTGTGCTGTAGTAGAGTGATTTAAGGCATGGCAATTAAACTATTTTTATGTAATGTTTACTTTGCATGGAAGAGCAAGTTTGGCCTACGTTTACAACGCTAATAAAGTCATCCCCGTTCATTTTCCCTTCCAGAGTCTGACCAACTATGATGTCTGCAGTATCTTCCTGGGAACATCTACTCTAATGGTCTGGGTGGGCGTCATAAGGTATCTTGGATACTTCGAAAAATATAATGTAAGTCAAAATCATTAACAACACTTCTGTAAATATAATATCAAGGTTGCCAAGGGTAAGTGCGTGTGTTTTATTGACCACAAGTTATGTAACAGTGCTGATTGCTTAAGACCAATAATTTATTAAGGCCATAGTTTATTTTATTTTATTTTTGTGACAACACAGGTGCTTATCCTCACTATGCGAGCAGCTTTACCAAAGGTCTTGCGCTTCTGCTGCTGTGCAGGCATGATCTATCTAGGCTACACCTTCTGTGGATGGATTGTTCTCGGACCTTACCATGAGAAGGTACCAACAGAAAGTCAATAAATTAATAAAATAAATAAATAGATTAAAATACTCATTCTGTAATTGCTTGTAGTTTGACTTGTATACTGGTGAAATATGGATGTACTGTGCAATGATTTGAGATTTGTAGTCTTTCTTATGAACAGTAGATGGCAGTACATGTGGGCTTATATGTTTTAAGGGGCAATCTATTTAATAAATAATATACAAATGTATTAAATATATAATACTAATATAATAAATAAACTAATATAATAAATTAATTAATATAATAGAAGTGATAAAATATATGTACTTATGTTTATATATATATAATTACCATTTTAATTCATTCATTCATTAATTTTAATTACATTTTAATTAATGAATTCAATTAAATCGTTTCCTTGATTCCATTTCTTATGAACAGTAGATGGCAGTAAATGTTAACATATATTTATATAGAGCCACCTTTTTTATTAATTATAATATAATATACAATAGATAAAAAACAGTTTAGATTATGTGTGTAAATATGTATGTAAGTGTGTGTATGTAGCAATATTTATTATAAAATGTTTATAACTACTATTATATTATTTAATCTATTACATAATTTATATATTTATTATAAAATATTTATATATTTTATGTAATAATATAAATTGTTTAAAATTATAAAATTGTTAATTCATAAAATGTCATTTGAAATGTGTAGTCTGATGATCAGTATATGCCAACTTATATATAATATAATATAATAATAGGACTTATAAAGTTTTTTGTGTGTGTAGTAATACTGTGTGTAGTAATATTTTTTTAAAATATTTAATTCATTATTTCTAATATATAATATAATAAAGTTTGTGTGTGTGTTGTGTGTGTATATATATATATATATATATATATATATATATATATATATATATATATATATATATATATATATATATATATACAATATATCATATTTTTCATGAATAAATTAATTTATGTATTTTTGTCTACTGCCACCTGTCAGTATTTCGCACTGATCTCATGCACATTTCCTCCAATTGTCTTCTCCCTTGCATCTCCCATCTCTTCATATGTGGGTCAGTTTGAAGGTCTGAGTCGTGTGGCAGAGTGCCTCTTCTCCCTAGTCAACGGGGACGACATGTTCCCTACGTTTGCGGACTTTGAGCAAAAGAACACAATGGTGTGGCTGTTCAGCCGAGCCTATCTCTACTCGTTCATCTCCCTCTTCATCTACATGGTGCTCAGTCTCTTCATCGCCCTCATCACAGATGCTTACGAGACCATCAAGGTAATGATGATTATACTAAATAAATTTAACATGCGTTCCAATTCACATACATATTCACAATGAAAATTCCAAAAGGAAAAACTGAGTTTTAATTACCCTAATGATGCACTTAATTAACCGAAAAACAAAGTGTTGAGTAGCGGAGGGGGAGGGGCTATCAAACTCTGACGTTGAATGACAGAATAACTTTATTAAATTCATTCACTAGTACATAAGTACATAGTGTATAGTGCATAATTTGGGACACAACATTAATTATTTTTATTGTTGAATTTAGTGGTTGAAGGAAGAGGCCTTATTAGTGATATATTAATATTGTAATATACAGTATTTTATTAATTTAATAAATTAGCATATTATATTAAAGGCTTATATTAAGCACTTTATACATTAAAATATTTATATTTATTTATTAGTTTATTTATTTTAGATGTTGAAGAGGCCTTATTAGTGATTATCAAATTACTGTCTGTGAGTTTTTAAAAATCTCAGGTTATTCTCTTCACACAAAAAATGGAAACTGTCATCATTTAGTCATATCTTTCCAACCTCTTTTTTTGTATGAGAACAAAAAAAGTAAACAGATCTTAGACCAAACGTCCTAGTTTCTCCATATAAGGACAGAAAATTTGTTTTCTTTTAGCTTTTTGATGTTTGGTTTTGTTTGCTTTGGTTTTGGATTGCTTTTTTGTTTTGCTTTGCTTTTGTTTTGCTTTTATACCACCAGAATTTTAAGTTTAGTTTTTCACCAATAAATAAATAAATACAGAACAACATCAGAGTGAGTAAATAGTGGCATTTACTTTTCTCGATAAACTTTCCTTTAATTGAATATATATTCATAAATTATTTACACGTTTCTCTGTACTGCATTACACACAGTAAAAATCAACAAACAAAGCCATGCTATACTTGTTTGTAGTGCTTCATATCAGCTTCTCCATTTTGCCTAGGGTTACCAAACAACAGGCTTCCCCATGACAGAGCTCCAGAGGTTTCTGATGGAGCAGAAGGAAGGCTTCCCCCTCCAGGGGCAGGAGTGTGGTGAAGTTGAGAACGTCCACCCATCTGTTATGCTGTGTTGCTGCAAAAGGTACAGTATATAATCCCAGACATCAGCTGCAGCGCAGCAGTGTTTCCTCCAGAGCTGAGGTCAGCCCACTATGGCATGAGAAATGGAATTAGTGGTGGGAGAGAAAGACGGACACACCCAGCAAAGTGCTGATTACAGAGAAATGTTCTCTGTAGAAAAAAAGACAGCTTCCCCTTGCTTTGCAGGAATGATAAACAAATGAGAGTTTAGATTCTCTCCATGATGCCCATTATTGTTCTGCGCTTCTTTTCCTCTGGTGAATTGTGCCAGAGCTTTTTGTCCTGTAAGTCTCAAGCTGTTTTGGGTTGCAATGTGACAAAACGTGAAAATGATCTCCACACGGAGCACTCATTGTTTGCTTGAGTGTCGGATGCGAGGGGAAGCCCGGCTATAATTTGATGCTAGTCTAAATATCAGATTAAAAGCCACTTATGCTGCACTGAGTGGATTTTGGGATTGAATTGGGTTTTGTATGATCTCTTTAGATTAGATCAACTGGTGTTCTTGCTCTTGCTCCTGGCCTTTAAAGGTCCTGTTCTTCGTGATCCCATGTTTCAAACTTTAGTTAGTGTGTAATGTTGTTGTTAGAGTATAAATAAAATCTGTAAAATTTTAAAGCTCAAAGTTCAATGCCAAGCGAGATATTTTATTTAACAGAAGTCGCCTACATCGAACCATAGACAGTAAAAGAAATGGACACAGCGACCCCATTGGAAATCAATTGAGACAAGTGAAGCCCATTTTTAGCGATTTTTAGCACTTCCGTTTCTGACGCGCAGACTCAAACTAAGCTTGATGACGTCAGCAAGCCTGTCTGACAGATGTAAATCTTCTAGTAGCTGTGCGTGCAAACTGCCATCGTTAATCTTGCAGAGACGGAGTAAGCAGGAGTAAGTATTCTGA